>NC_141217.1:25914850-25949850 GCF_054856515.1 Filicampus tigris | reverse complement strand
ATCCCTCCATCCTTATTCATAAAAATTATCGTCCTCCGACCCCGTCTTTTTAAAGCGGTTCTGTCCTTACGTTCGCCCCCACCCAGCGAAAAAAAAAAAAAAGCGTCCGTGCATGATGCATTGGGCGAGATGCTAACGAAAGAGGTTTATTTAAAGCTCATTAGGTGGCTAAGAATTGAACGAGTCGAGAGTTGTAATGTAACTGCCTTATTTAACAGTGGTTATTATGTACATGTCAATGCAGCGGACGTGAAAGATCAGTCTCTGAATGGATGGGTGGAGACACCCAGTCCAGGGAGCGCTTCCATCGGTCAGCCCTCTTCTGCTTGCTGATTGGCAAGCGGAGGTTTCCCCTCCGCTTCTGGAGCGCAGACTGGAACACCCTCAGTCTGTGTGTGGTTGGCAAAGATGAAAAACAACACGGCGTAACTTTGACTGCCACCCGCTGCTTCGAGAAATCAAACTTAACGATTCACGTTAATACGTCAGACACAACAGCAATTTCAGTAAAACCGGGGGATATTAATTAGTTAGCTGGACTTAGGATACTCCAGCTTTCTGCTTTCTCTCGTCTTCCAGTAGTACTCGTGAGTGATGTCGCTTCATGTTCGTTCATGGCTGATGTGCTGCTGTGGTACGCCAACTCAGCTTTACAGAGGGTGCAGACGGCCAACTCGCTCGACCTTTCTCTGAAGTATGTCCATACTTTGGACGATTTTGTCCGCTTTTTTAGCGGTATCCGGCGCCTCCGCCATTTCTACTGTGCGCGCTTAGTTTACAACTGACGCAATGCACGTGTTGACGCATTTACGTCATCGACACTCGAGCGTACGTACGTACCGACGTATTTTACGTCATCGACGCTTGACGTCGACGGTATGTTGTGCGTCCCGACGTATTTACGTCATCGGCCACGTCGACTATGCCGACTAGTCGGGACAGCTCTAGAGAACAGGCTTGTAGAACCGTGAGCGAGGAGCTTGTTATAGCTGGTATGTTTTGACTTTCTTTATTTAGTTTTTTAGTCACTTCCAGAAGTGCATGAAGGCATGGCAGAGAAGGCCGGGAAGGTGTGTTAAACCAATGATTCTAAACCAGTGTGCTGTGGCACATTAGTGTGTCGTGAGAGATCAGGTGTGCCGCGGGAAATGATCCAATGTCAATTATTTTGACAAAACTATATATTTCCTCATTTAAAAAAAAAACTGTTTTGTTAAGTTATTTATGCCAACCATATAGTAACAGGCAAAGCAATAAAATGTTCTTCCCCGAGATGACAGAAGGTACATAATGACTCTGTATAGCCACTTTTTGTGAATTGTTTTGGTAAGTGTTGTTCCGTGAGATTTTTTTTCCCGATGTGAAGTATGTGCCTTGGCTCAATAAAGGTTGAGAGACACTCTGTTAAACTACAGGGCAATTACTTTGTAGTGAAAAACATGTAGTTTGTATTTAAAATGCGTCTTTTGTGACACCAGTCCTGTGAGTCTTATGACACATCCAGCATTATACTGTGTATGAATGCCATCAGTGAAAACTGAATTACTGCAATCACCATCCAGGTGTACAAGTCACCTCTTACCCAAAGTCAGCTGTGGCGGGCTTCAGTACACATATGACGCTAGTGAGGATAAGTGGCATAGAATAGAATAGAAGAACAGAGTTTTTCTTTCAAACCGACAGCATTTTTTGTTGTTGTTGTTCATGTCAAAGAAAAATGACTGATTGACTTGGAATGGTTTCTAAGATAAAGTATGATTGCAGATAGTATGTCAAAGTTAATCAGTGGTCCCATCAACATACAAACTAATGCTATTCTCATGTTCCTTAAAATACAAAGGCAAAATATTTTTGAATTACAGTAGCATGAATTACCTTAAAATGCATCAAGACACAGCAGTGACAATATAAGCTTTCAATGATTGTACAAATCTCAACCAGCACATTAAAGGCATTACTGGCACTCAAGTAAGTTGCAGTAGTTTTGCAGAAGAATTGAGCACACTGATTGCCATGACTAAGAAAAAAAGTTGCATCTGCTCATAACAGCAGGTTGGTCCACTTTTTTTAAGGGAATTGATTTGCCCACATCATTTAAGAATGTTTCATCAATTAAAACAACATGATGGTGGATAATGGATGGATCTCTGTAAATTGGAAGGAATACAATATTACCACGTCGCATTGAAATGTATAGTGCAATGCAAGTGTGCTTTTGTATGTTTTTAAGAAAACAATATTTGCCTTCAATTTCAATGAAATGGTTGTATTTAAAGAAAGGTTGTTCATAAAACCTGATTTAAAAAAAAAATCCTGAAATCAAATGTCATCTGTTTTTCTTTCCCTTTGCATTCAAAGCAGCTACAGGAGTAACACCAGCAATGTAGTCAGATATCTGGTATTTCCTTATATTTTATGAATGTTTTTTTTTTTAATGCTCATAAATAATGCCTTATTGCAAAAACCTTTTGCAGTGCAGACCATAAAAGCTTGGCTAGGACATGTATGTCACAGGGTGACATTAATAGACACCTTGCACAGATCATTTATTTATTTACTGAGTGTGCGGCCTGGATTTCATTTTTCCATGTTTTATTAGAGGTGGAATCAAGCGGTGGGAACGCTATCATGATGTTGATTTATCAACGGCCTTAGCCCACTTTGGAGTAAGTGTGGCCCCTAATTTCTACTGCCCTTCCGAGGCCATTATACCTGCTAACCCAATAATGTAATTGACTGGCTTGTGTCGAGCAATCTCCTCCAAGGTAGAGATGGTGTTTGTGTCGGGGGTGTATGTGTGTGTTATTTGCTGGATGAAATACCAACTGTCACCTTCAATTGAAACAGGCTCTTGAAACAGGCTGCATGCTCACAGTAGCATTTGTGTTTGACATTTTCTCAGTTTGCTGTTCTGATTAGAGGTTATCATATTATAATCTATTATACTGACCCCTTTGTTATGCATTACATGCTGTTGTTTCTCATTACAAATACACTTATAGCAAGTTGTGTGCAGGCACCTGCGTTATTTTGCATTTATTTGAAAACTCGATAAGACTGCATAGCACTTATTTGGAATTGCAATATGAAGAGTACACATTCAATGATCAATTTGAATGTTTGGTATTGGCTGAGTGCATGATCCAATTTTCAAGATTCCAAGCACAGAATTCAACTCCCAGTGAGATCTACTGTAGATCGAGAAACATCAAGATCACCTTCCATCAATCTTGTTGGACAGCATTTTTTTCCCCTTGGGTGGGGGGAATTTGCCAATGTTCAACTCAAGAGGCGTACCCCGGCGGCGCAACTGTTTCGCATTGCAATCATGGACTTTAAAAGGACTGTAGCGTCAACTGCTCGCTGTCAGATTATTCAACCTTGCTCGCTTCTACTGCTCATAGTGTTAGCTTTTCTTGTACTCGTAGTTATTGTAACATAGTTTTCCTGATTGCAGATTTTTTCCTGTGTATAGTAATTTGGTTTAGTTAATTTATACGGCTTTTGGTTTATTTGCAATTGGATTTTCCTTCTCTTTTGTGACAGGTGATTTTGCGTTGTCTGTTCACCTTGCCTTTTGCAAGTTTTTTCTGTTACTTTGTTTTTAACCTGACTTGTTTTTTGCCAGTGGCTTTTCTTGTACTTTGAAAATATTTAATTTATTCTGTAAATACATTTTGTTTCACTTGCTCCTTGTCTAGGTTTGTGGGATCCAACCATTTACAGTTCTTAATGGAACCACGACAGAATAATCTGACAATGGATCCAGTAGACTCTGAGACGATTATGAAAACTTTGCCCAGCCAAAGGCGACTGGTGGGACAGCCGGAGACCTTTCTTGCGGAGCTCCGTGGCGCTGTCGCCCTGCTGGCCCAAGGGTTTGAGGATTTGGGTTCTCGTTCTGAGCATATAGGCTCTCTGGGGCGCTGCCTATGGAAAACCCGACTACCGCTGGGAGAGGGGTGGCATCTACCACCTATGGCTCTGTGGGAACCTTTCGCACCCATCGCGTTATGGAGCACCAGGTAAATGCTGCACCCAGCGAAAAGGCGACTTTGTTAAAAAGCGGCCGTATTTTGCCGAGAAGAAGAATGTATTTCTCATTTAACTGAGCTCTGTTTTTACTAGCTAGCAGCTAGTGTCGCAACAATTCAGTGCAGATGCCCCATGTCGTCTGCAACAGGTGTTTGGTGACCTGCCATTAGTGATGTGTTGGCATTTGGGAAAAGTGGGACAGTCCACTAACGGCCATTCAAGCCGCGCTTTTGTTTTCGTCACCCAGTGAGGAGTCGTCTGACCGGACCGGCAGACGACCAGGAATGGTTCGAGGAAAAAAAAAAAGAAAAAAAAAAGAGCACACAAGCGGTCAAAAGCAACTTCTTTCCCCGCCAGTATGCTCAAGTACGGCGGGATGAAGCGCGCGGATATCTATGCCATGTCTGTAAGGGTTGTCATGACATGGAGTGGGTTGATGTAAAATTACACAATTTACTGCGCTCGTCAGTTTTTGCAGAGTGATTATTTAATTTTTTTATGTGTGATTTCGTGGCGAAATTTGACTTCATCGCTTATCTTGTCCTTAAGCTTATCATCTTCCATGGTGGACTTCATGTTGAAGGTGTACGACTCAAGGGCGTTCTTGGCGGCTACCTTATCCCTCAGTGTCAGTAATGAAATGTATAATTGTAATCATAGATGCATGATTTATTTTACCATGCAAAGTAAAAGCCACACTTTGCTTGCTTTGTCGCTTCACATTGCCTATGGTCATCAATCATTTTATGTGGCCCGTGAAAGCAAATCATGTGTCAACTTCCATGACCTTTGCTAAGATCTGTTCCAAAACTTTAAATTGTGGGTAATGAGAACATTGAGATTTTGCAATATTTTTTGCTACCATTTTACAAAAACCTGAAAAATAATTGAGCTATTATAATTGACATCTGATTTCAAAACTAATGATCTATCAGTTTGTTGTGTATTATGTAATAATACGATGAGACAATTACACATTTATTGGTTTCACTGTCATAACGGCCCATTGAGGGAAGCCCTAACAACAAAGTGTCCCGTGACAAAAATTAGTTTGATACAACCTGGCCTACAGTAACAACACTAAAACCAAACAGAATCAAGAAAGAAGTGATTTCAGAGAAGTCGCACACAAGTTCAGTACACTGGCTGACATCAGCAATGCCACAGCAAGCTGAAAATGAATTCACTGTTCCAAAAAGAATTACCATTTAATGCGTCTTAAAGTTCCACCGTAAATGTGACCCTGACAGATCATGAAAGTGGCCGTGCACTAAAAACAACACATGATGAGATAAATTGTGGGACATTGGTGTCTCTTGTAACCCAATTGGAAAGTATTGATTCTCCACCAGCCATTTGTTACTTGCTAAGCCACCAATCACAGACGGCTCATGACTCCTGGTGAGGATTCCCCTATATAGATGTTGATTAGCTTTTTCCAATTAATTGCTCTGACACCATGGAAACAATTCTGTGTGTGTGCGTGTATGCATGGTGGTGGCCATTCTAAAATGGGATGTAGTCAATATGATGATGATGATGATTGTGTCTTACGCACATTTTGTTCACTGCTGTAGTCTTGTAGCTAGAACAAGGACAATTTCAAGGTCAAATAAATCACTACTTTAATTTTAGTTGCCATATGATTAGGCGTATTACCCCAGGCACGTATGGATAGTCATAACCAGATACTAACCCCCTACCAGCAGAAAGTCATATTTACTTATTTTCAATTAGAAGTTGTATTTGTTGGCTCGGAAGGTCTCATAATTAAATCTTGGTGTCACTCACAAATATTGGGTTGTTGTTTGTGTTGTTTGTATTTGAAGTGGACCTTGTGTCTGGAATAAATTGAATTTATATATATATATATATATATATATATATATATATATATATATATATATATATATATATATATATATAAATATATATATATATATATATTTATGCATGAGACTGTAAGCTTATGCAGTTTGTTTTGACGCATTTGCTGGTATTTTTACTGTGTCAAAAGAAAACAAACGAGGGAAACAACCAAAGTTTACAGACCCATCAACTAATTTGGACCAGCGAAAGTGAACTATTAAAAGCACCTGACAAATAGGTGTTCCGCAGTCACCGTGGCTGAACATTACAAGCCAGGATACAATTCAAACCAAAGTCTTTATTTTAAAGTTTAGGGTCAATACATTGCATATAGTTTATCCAAGTCTATATTCAATGATCAATGTTTGCTTTTGAGCTGAGGGAAACTGTCCTTGTAGCATAGTTTCTTCAGTGCCACAGCAGCATTGCAATGGTGATTGAATCCAAAGCCACTTCAGCTACCCAATAAATCAAGAAAGCCTTTTTTTGCCTCATCCTTTCTCACATGGCTCTGTGCGTACTAGTAAACACATTTCAATATATTATGATGTTCTGTCAATTAGCTGTTGGCTGCCATGTCGGAACCTCTCTAAACTTGAACCTGGGTTACTTAAATGCAGTAATGTCTTCCTCTCGAGACCAATCAGCTTTGGCAACAGGAATGACAGGATTCAAGATGTTGGGCAAGGGATGGGAGGGGCAGTAATGGAAGAGCTCCCTCTTCTCTTCTATGCGTGATGGTGTCCGATGTTTTAGAGGGGACAGCAATAGTTGTCCTTTACAGGGATTAATTCCAGACCTGATATGATTTATGGTCCCGCCGTGGCTGTTTTGTGGGTCACTTTGGTGCCACATCACTCAAGCTGTTCAAACTACAAGTCTGATTTCACCGTTGGTTAACTATAAAAACACACGTGACGTTGTTGATTTTATGTTTCACTTTTAATGCTGAGTATTTTGTACTTTCATGAATGGCCATATGCTGTTAAATAATTTTTGGGTGAATGTGTGAGAAATAGCAATGTGAGCATTTATACATGCTACTTTGATTACCTGTGAACTTGAAACTTGGTCAAGAATTTGAAGAAATTATTGTCGCCATTATGTAGTCATGGTTTTGATTGTTTGTTACGGGGTTAGCATGGACACGAGAAACAGGAAAGGTGAGGGTGGAACCTGCCATAAATGCATTTCTGGTAAAGAAGACAATGTTCACTGGGCCGATCTAATCAATAGATTGATATAAGACATTAGCCTGCCTCATCATTCTCGGCTCCCGTTTTGTACATTTTCACTGACAAGCATATATTTGTTTGCTCTCGTGGGAGAATCACATATATTCATTGTGATGCGCAGTATCTGCTCAAATTTACCCCAAAGATGTCTGTGTACTAATGCAGTGGTCCCCAACTGTTTTTGCACCATCGACCGCTGCATTAACACTGTATGCAAACCTCAAAATGTTAAAATGCGGTCAACCTTACCATTGAGAGAAATTAGGGAGAAAATAGGCACATCTCTGGTAGAAGTGATCTTTTTTTTCTCACCAAGGAGTTGGAAATATTTTTCTGTGTCTATGTGCTCCTGCTAAATAATGCCGGGGAAAGGCCGGAGACCGTATAAGGTCAGCGACCACATCAAAAAGTAACAGATGCTCAAGTTAGACCCGCTGACTCTCCCTTCAGGCATACTTTGTAATTGGAGCTGCATACCAGCCTGCCTTCACACAACTGCTTTAAGTCCTAAACTTTCCTGGCATGACAGTGTGTTATAGCCTGGGCGTCGACTGAACAGTCAGGCAATCCCTTAATTGTAGGGATGTAACAATTTATAGAAAATCGATATAAATACTTAAAACATGCATCTCATCATTGCCGTATGCAACCCACATGCCCAGCTCTGCTAACTCATGTGATGTTTAAATTAATGAATTTGCACGTGCCACACGGATGTAAATCAGCTGTTCTGATTCATGTAGTGGCACATATAAACGACAGGTCAGAATTGAACATATCACATGTAAACAGGTGACCAGAGAACTTGAATCGGAATGGTTCCAATCAGAAGGATGAAAAAGTCTCCATGTAAACCAGGATTGAGCTTCTCTGCTAAAGTTGCTGCCCCACGACCCGCCCGACCCCAGATAAGTAGAAGATAATGGATGGATGGATGTTAATAATGGTATCTCTAATAATATAGCTTCATGCTTTGCATCACATTCCCCTCAGAAAGCTTGACAAGAAATGCCTGTTTAAAAAGCCACTTCACAAGTGTCGGGAGGACCTGCAACTATACTTAATCTTTCCCTATATGTTTGAAGAGAAAAGGGGAAACTAAGAGACAGTGTTTAGAGTAGCTATCTGCATATTATCCGACATACAGTCTAGTTCTGTCTATAATGACTATTTCTCCAGAGACACTGTAAATTCTAAAATAATATTTTGACTGACTAAGCCAAGGGTTTCAACCTTTCACACTCAAAGAGCCATGTCGACCCAGTTTCCACGGAAAAGAAAGCCCTGGGAGGCGCAAACACTTCTTGACATTAACCTCCAAAAAACGTCAGCTTGTTTGTGTTCCCAGGCACTGCTTCGTTCAAGTTGTATAACACCTTATTGCACACTCACGTCCATATATTACTTCCTACAAAATACATTCAATCGGTAATTTGATGCTTGAACTGATTAAAAGAGTATAAATACCAGGCCAGCGACATCAGAGTACTTCAAAGTCCGCGCTCATCGTGCCCCCAGCCTTTGAAACACACTAGCAAACACCTGCCCAATATAATACATCTTCATTTTGGCTACGACGCCTTCACGAAACGCCTTTTTTCAGGTTTAAAGACATGAGTGATGCAGCAAATAAAACAATTATCCGAATAACCGTCTCTAAAGTGCACATTAAAGAGACTCTTGATTGGGCTGAAAATCAACACTTATATAATAGGGCTGTATGAAAAAATTGTCACCACTACATTTGCCCCCCACCCCCCCTAAAAGAATTTGTTGTGATTTATGGGCTTTTTTGTGATGACTAAAGCCGCATATTGGCATGCCCACTTTTGGGGTGTGTTTTTTTTTGTTTTCCATCTCAGGCTGTCAACGTCATCGTAAAGAGGCTTGATCCGTGTTGTTCCTTGTTTTGGTTTGTCACGTACTGTTGTCACCTAGTGTCTGAAAGTGATTAATTGCCACTAAAATTCATTTGCACATTCCTAGTCTTATCAATTTCAAACTGTGAAAATATAAAAGCGGGCAGCACAATATTTAGTTTTTATTATCAAATGTGAGCTCCTATGAGAAAAAAAAAAACACTATCACCTCCATAAAATCAACATATTGTGCTGATCGTTTTTTCTTTCTTTTTTAATTACCGGTTGTCCGGTTAGAGTGGACAATACCATGAATGTGCATATGAATTTTAGTGACAATTGATCGTAGTTTTCGGACATTTAGCGATGCAAACACTTTGTTATTTTCCCATAGGCAGCCATGGCTGTTGGCTCCCGCTAGCTCCCGCAGCTAGTCGACGCAGTATTAGCTTTCGATTGCTAACAGTCAAAGTTAGCAGAAGGAGATCTCTCTCGGACGAGCTGCCCGCTCATGCACTCGAGTAGGAGTTAGCTCCACGCTGCCACCGGTCAACCAGTAGCTGGTGTTTTGCCAGAGAATCCGCTCGCCATCACCGGTGCGGCGTGTGATCGCTAATAAGTGGCCGATTTTGAGAAAATGAATCGAGGTATACACTTTGAAAAGTCATGGGGCTCCGTTTCACGAAGAGCCGCCCTCTAGGCAGCCAAGAAGCTCCATGTCCACCTTCAGCCGTGTTTGCCACGGCCGGTCAGCCAGCCAGGAGCACTGTGTTTGCTACAGAGGATGTCTCGTTGTGGCGAACGCTTTAATTCTGTCCAGCCAGTGATACAGCTGCGCGAGTGGGCTGTGCGAGTCGGCCGGCCTGTGTGCATCAATTTCGGATAAATACAAGCCCCGGAGGTAGGCTTGTCGAAATGTTAAAGTTGGGCTTGGAAAGATTAAGAGCACTGGACTTCCAGCGAGGCCGTGCCTTCAGCCGAGTATGGCCATCTACTAACGCACCTCATTTTCGGAGAGGAGGTGAAGGGAGTACCGCACAGGGGTCCACCTCTGAGAAAAAGTAAGTCAAGCTAACACTTCTATAACAATCTGTAACAACCTATGAGGAATTCAGCTAACGAAAAAGCTTCACGGAATGCAATGTGTTTGAGTATCTTGGTAACATATGACATAACGTATGTGACATGAAATGCACCTCAGCTGCATGTAAGCTGCTAATTTTTTGCTCTTTTTGGTCAGACATGGAAAGCCTAATCATTTTGTGACGTTTTCAGACGGAGAGGTCGAATACCTTACTATTTTCACTCGTTATTGTCTAAAAGAAGAAAAAAAAAGACCGCATTCGGCATACGGAGAACACATCATTGTGTTGCACACACCTGCGGCCGTGAAACCGTGCTTCATTTGACTATTTTCACCGCTTTAAATTGGCTAGAATTGCACACAAATTACAGACGAAGTAAGGATGGACCATGAGAATCGATTTATGATTAAACAAAAAATAATAATAGGAGCTATTACGTCGGCGATATGTAACTACATAGAAACTCCAGCTAGAGCGAATGTTGCAAGAACCAAAGTGGCCAGGTTCAATATGTTAAACCTGATGCAACATTTGAGAATGAAACATGTGAACGAGCACCAATAGTTTGCGGCGGCGGCGGCGGCAGCGAGCATTAACAAGGGGAATTGACTGCAACAACAAACCCTGCTCAATTTACATTGAATGCAGCGGCTTGTACAGTATCTTGCTCATTCACGACACTGGTGTGTGGTGACTGTTCAGTATTAGCCGTCGCTATTGGTCCAGAGCGGACACTCTTAACCAATGCCAGGGCTGCTTGTTCATGTTGAGAGAAAAAAAAAACAGTGAGGTACAGGAGAAATAATGCCGGCGACGATATGGAATTACTGTACTTCAACATAGTACAGCGAGTACAACAGCTAAGTGCAAAATTAGCCGTGCGAAAGTTGCAAGAGGTGGAACTAAAGTGGCCAGGTTTAATACGTCAAATCCGATGCAACATTTGAGGACGAAACATGTGAACAAGCACCAAGAGTTGCGGCGGCGGCGGCAGCGGCTGCGAGCATGAACAAGGGGAATGGACCGCAACAACAAAGCCTGCTCAATTTTGGATTTTGGAGTTGAACTTGTTGGATTTTTCTACTGCTTGTTTTTGGCAGTTGTTGCGATGGGTCACTAATACAATACTCAAAACAAACTTTTATAATAATATCGTATAGCTTTTGTAATTAATCCGACACAATCTCTCTCAAAGATACCTTGTGTATATTATTTCTTATTTTTTCCTGTTTCACAAAGGTTTTTAAGTCTGACCAAGCAATGGTTTTACATCCAAGTGAGCATGCGGTTCTTTAGAATTACAAGAAAAAAAATGCTCATATATACATTTTTTGTTTTTTGGACAAAAGTCTGATATCGGTACAGTATCGGCATCGGCCGATACGGCACAGCTGGTTATTGGAATCTGTATCAGGGCCAAAAAATGGCATCGTAACAACACTAGTCCCAAAAATGTTACAATTTACAAATACAATTAAACAAAAAAAACACTTTTTCAGATTATGTGCAGTTATAGTGTCGCTGGACTTCTTGAGCAAGCCGGCTTTCTGCTGACACGTCATGAAGTGCTGTCAAACGTCTCTGAAGGTGAATGCTGATCACCGAAATTGCACAAGGTCTGAAGAAAGAAGTTACAATTTTTCACTTACTGAGAAGACATGATGCAAATAACATACTGTAAAGATTTGGATTATCTTTATTGTGGTGACATTTGTGTTTTGCTAAGTTGTGTTGTTTCCGAGGTTCCTGAATGCATCACGTGACTCGCTGGATGGGAGGCGTGTGCGAGAGAGGAATAAGCGGACTGCGAGAAGGACAAAGAGATCTACTTACAACGAAACTGTTGTTGCACCGTAGTTGGAATAATAAAAAGGCAGCCATGTTGGAATAATAAAAAGGGAGATTACTAAACTACATATGATGTTGTGTCTTTGGAAAACATTACAATACACATCAATCGGACTCTTATTTTCCCAAGCCACGCACAGCTGCAACATAAGGATGAAAAAGTCGCATGCGGCTGTGGAGCCCCGGGTTGCCGACCCCCGGACTAATAAGCGATATAATAGAAAGGATACTGGGCAATCCTAGTGGGAAGAATCCTCCTTATGTAAAGTCATTATTGGTACACTGGCCTATAAGAGGAGAGACAGTCTGCTGTTGAAGCCAAAAGGAAGAGAAAAAAAAAAATTGAGCCCCTCTGACAGTTGCTGGGTTCATCCCCGTCACAGTTAATCGTATTCCCCGTGTTGAAAGTATCATTAAAGAGCCAAAATAACAAAGTGGCAAAAAGTGAAACACAGTGCAGACGAGTGATTTCAGAGCAAAGCGGTGGGTGGATTAAGGAAGAATGTTCATTTTTGACATATTGGAGTTCAGAGAAGCTTATCAACGAAAAAAAATAAGTTTCAAAGTACTGTACAGAGAATACAGAGTGGATTGGACTGTATGTAGGTAGGTGTGCTTTACAAAACCCAAGCTATTCAAACATTTCCATTACAAAGGTGGAAATATTGCTATATTTTACCAAACATGCATCTTTGTGGGACTTTTCTAACTGTACCGCCTTGACATGAAACTGCTGGGTTGCACAACTTTTGGTCTATGCTCTCAAGTGATCATGTTCATTTGTTTGGAACACTTTGGAAGGCTGACAGGTGACCACAATAAAATACAGAACCGCATATTATCAAGCACTGGGGGTCTTCCATAAGCAAAAAAATAGGGATTGCGGAGAATATGACACTTACCATGTTTGCACCTGCTTTGTGGAGAAAACTAGTCACGTGTCGGTCATGAGTCTTTTGAGTGAACGTAACTGAACGGATCACTTCCTGAAGTCATTCGTTCTTTTCTCAGTAATTAGTTCAGGTGAGCGATGTCGGCTGGGAGCAGAAATGGAAATGCAGTATGTCACTCACTTATGAATCTTTGCAAAGGACCAATCAGCAGCCAGCGTCAGGCGGGGGTGGATGTTATTACTGAACATTCTGCTATTAGCTTTCACGAATGGGTCATTGAGAGAACATACTGCTATTCTCGCTCCTGAACGAGTCAGTGAGTGAATGTACTGCCATTCTCGTTCGTGGATGAGAATGACATTACCAGTTGGTGATCGATATTTTGATTGATTCATTTATAACAGACAATCGTGATTTTAGGGCATTTAATTACCTGACATATTTCGGCGTGTTACTTCCGCCTTCATCAGAGTGTCACTGGTGCAGTTGTGGCGCGTCTTTATCAGCTGATGTTCCATGAGGGTGTGACTTACCTGTAAAAATTGACAGGCAAGTCACGCCCTCCGCTGTTCGTTCACCCCTCTAGGATGCTGCTCCAGGTGATAGAGAATATAAAATCTCCCTCGTCCCTGTTGATGGTACTCGGGCCTTGCTTGCGGATCTCTATGGCCTCTCTGATCCAGTGGTGATGTTTGTTTTCTTCAGGTAACGGCCAATCATGGCTCAGCTTCAGAAAACAGGTGAGCTGTGATTGGATGTTAAATATGCCCTGAGACACTGTGACGTCATTTTCAGTTGACAGAAGTAGCAAAATGGCCGCCCCCAGAGATGGCTAAAAACGGGTGGATTCTTATTCCACAAATGCAATATTTATCAGAATGCCTTGATTCAACTAGTGGGCACATATTTTACTGTTTGCCCTCTTTGGTTCATGTTCTCTCTCAGAAGTGTTTTTTGCCTGGTGTTTTGTGAAGAACTGATTTAATAACGTGGCAACTGTCGATACATTACGGTCATATTCTTTGGCGAGATCAACCAAACGTATCCTTTTTTCTCTGGGTACTCCGGTTTCCTCCCACATTCCAAAAACATGCATGCTAGCTTAATTGATCACTCTAAATTGCCCCTAGGTGTGATTGTGAGTGTGTATGTTTGCAAAGTCTGTCACTCACTCGTGAATCTTCACAAACCACCAATTAGCAGCCAGCATCAGGATGGGGGGAGGGGGGACTTGACTAAATGTACTACCATGTTATTGGCATTAAGAAGCGAGTTAGTGAGTGAATGTATGTTACATCGTGAATCACTCTCTCACTTACGTTCCCTTACTGACCTGGTAATATCATTCTCGTTCGCAAATCAGTCAGTGAACGTACTGCCATTGTCGTTAGCAAACGTTTTAAACTGTCTCATCTCTCTTGAATCTGGGGATGACTTTCAACTATAATAAAACAATAACATGAACCTATTACATTGGACAAAGCATCAGATGTTAAAAGAGCATGTGGTTCTATAGCAGGACATAATGTATAGTCAATTTTATTTGAGTTGTAAGTCAGGTTGGTGGGGGGGACCTCTGTTTTAACGCCTATGCTTTCATCCATATTTCTTGGATAAACATATACTAAACTGTGTGTGTTTATGAACTGTTACATTTTGGCACATTTCATGTTCAGGTTTGTATCCCCAGGGTTTGCCCTCTTCATTTGTTTTATATTGTAACCTTGACATTTACACGGCAGTATTTTTCGAGACTGAGCCCTCTACCCTTTTTTGAAGCCAAAATAATTTTTCCCCATATCAAGCCATATGTGGCAACTGATCATAGATGCTAGGCTTGTGCATGAAACATCTTAAACCAGGGGTGGCAACCTTTCACACTCAAGTAGCCATTTCGACCCAGTTTCCACAGAAAAGCCAGCACTGGGAGCCGCAAGCACTTGTTGACATTAACCTCCAAAAACGCCAGTTTGTTTGAGTTCCCAGGCACCGCTTCGTTTAAGTTGTATAAATCCTTGTATTGCTATTGCACACTCACGTCCATGATATTACCACCTACAAATAGGGCTGGGCGATAAGACTGAAAAGTATATTACGATATAAGTGCTTCATATTGGTCAATATCGATATAGATTTTTTTTCTTTTTTTTTAAAATATTGAAAATAATTACCAGGAGAAAAATGAATTTAGGTTATTTTATATTAACATTATACTTAACCTTTAATAAGAGGTCAATGTAACTATGAAAGCGTGAAATAAACTGGTTAATATAAAGATTAAATAAACTCCATTTTAAACTTTATGTGCTTATAGGGCAGAGCGCTATGTCTGAAAAATCCAAGTATTTTATATCAATCAATATTGCTAATCATTTACTTTGTTTTTAACGTATTTAAAAAAAAAAAAAAAAAACTTTGTATGCATCGTTGTGTAGCGTAATGTACAGTTTCTCCTTGACCAGTGCATTGTAAATGCTTAATTGCATTAATCTTACCCCAAAGCAGTATTGTTGATAAACATACATTAGCCTTCATTCAATGTTCATACAGTGTAAGTGAACTAATAGTCTTGCCGTGCATACATTATTATTGACCAACCGTCTTATTACTACTTTATCTTTTTAGCGGACTCATTATTGCGACAGTCCATTGATATTTTACTTGCCTGATTTTAACTTGAGTGCGATGCTCAGGGTTGGCTAACTGGCGCTAGCATGTCAAAGACAGGGAACTCATTTACGTGTACACCACGTCTCCATCCTGAGGTGTTTAATCGGGTTATCATGCATAATATAATTTTACTGTACGAGTTGTACTGAGTCGACTGGTCATTTATTTGAACGAAAGCTAGACGCAAGTAATGCACGGATGCTGCATTGGGTTAACTGCTTCTTCTTCATTGGTTTAAATGCTTCTTCTTCATTGGTTTAGCGGCTGCTTCCTTGGTTTAACTTCTTCGTGTTTGGAGGCGGAAGCGCCCTGCCTAAATCACACACCATGCAACGATCGGGTTTGTTTTCAATTTTTTTCTATCGAACGTTTTATCGAAGGCATTTTAGAGTGATATTGATCATGTGTCAATTGCGATACATATTGATATCGAATTATCGGCCCAGCCCGACCTACAAAATAAATTCAGTCGGTAATTTGACGCTTGAATTAATAAAAAGAGTACAAAAACCAAGTACATCCGAGTACTTAAAAAGTCCGCGCTTGTGAAGCCCCCATCGTGCCCCCAGCATTTGAAACGTCACACCAGAAAACACACTTGCCCAATACAATGCAATACAACACATCTTCATTTTGGGTCCAACGCCTTCACAAAACGCCTTCTTTCTGGTTTAGTCATGAGTGATGCAGTAAAAAATGATCAGTCTAAAGTGCATATTAAAATGAAACTGAGACTTACCTCACGACACAGGTGAGGGGGTCTTTTTGCAACGAAGCATCTCATCGATCCATATTAAACAAACAAGCCAACATAATCCAGTGAACCTTACTATTTTCACTTGTTATTGTCTAAATTAAAAAAAAAAAAAAAAAAAGACTGCATTCGGCTGACGGAGGACATGTCATTGTGTTGCACACCACTGGCCGTGAAATCATCCTTTAAGAATTTGCTATTTTCACTGCTTTAAAATTGGCTAGAATTGAATAAAAAATACAGACGAAGAAAGGACAAACCATTAGAATCGGTTTGTGATAAAAAGAAAATAATAAAAAAATAATAATAATTTGACCATATTTGGACTTTCTAGAGTTTCGGCTGAAAGTGACTATAACATCTATAACATTTTATTTTGATATTTCTAGGTCACAATAATCTTACATTTTACAACTACAATCAAACAAAGACACACAAATAAAATTATATATATATATATCTATATCTATATATATATATATCTATATATATATATATATATATATATATATATATATATATATATATATATATATATATATATATATATTTATTGTGCAGTTTTGGCTGTTTCTTGTGCTGTCAGACGTCTCTGAGGAAGACGAATGCTGAGGACCGAAATCAAGGTCTTCAGAAAGAAGTTAAAAACTTTGACTTGAGAAGACGTGTTACGCGATTTTGAGTCAAATAACATAAACCAGGATGGACTATGTTCAGTTGCGCATGAGCTCACAAAGCTCCTTTACCATACTCACAAAAGATATAATGTCGAGACATCACCTTTTTGCCTTTGGGCTGAAGCCCCATAAAACCTAGCATAGCGTGTATCCAAGGTAAAACCAGCACATGCGAGTGATTTGAAATGATTCCATATGCCAGCTGTGATTTATCCCTTGATGTTACGCTTGATCCAGTCTACAAATCCACCGTTCTACTTTGCTCGAGTCCAATCATGGCAATAGATTGTGTCCTTCTGCGATGTGCCGAGCACCCTCAGAGGGCTCCGATGCACTCATGTGGCCGTCCATCATTCTCGATAGCTTCCATCGAGGCCGCATCTCCCCTCTACACTTGATGAATCTGCAGCCATTGAAAGGATCATTTGAACGCCACTGGCCATGCCTCGCATTCTCTTGACCTCTGTTGTGTCGGGACCTCTGTTCAATGTTCTCTTAAGTCTTTGTTCATCAGATCTTGGAAGACCAAGGCGAGGTGAAAAGGAGACTGATGCATGCACTCTCCTTTGAAGCTAAAGCATTGTAGTCCTTGTAGGCAACAGAAATGAGGTTTAAATGATCTAGTACACAGGGTTTGTAATCTCGTTGATCAGATTTGTTCCCACTCCTGTCTGTATATTGCCAAGAAATGAAGCTTACCGAAAGGGACCACAAAGAGCTGAACTTCATTTTTGGAGCATTCATATGACTTCAGCAGTTCTAAAACTGTTAGAGAAATTCAACTACAGTATTCAGTTCAAACTAATACTGACATAATCTAACATGGTGCATTGATCAGTGATGTCATATGCAGTATTTATTTTTGCTCAATTCTTAAATCGCAAAATGTCTGCAAATTTCTGCTACCCACCAGAGAAATGTTGCAAGCTAACCTGCAATAAAATAACAAAAAGTAGCTGAACTAAGCTTCCTCTTCTTTTACATTAAATTCCAAGTGATTCCTGTCTAGTGATCAATAAAATCACTATGAGATAATCAAAACAATCAGGTCAATTGTTTATCAAAATGGTTTCCCAATAATAAAACTGGCAAAAAAAGCATAATCACCACAATAAATCAGGTGCTTTGCATTTATGATGATTTATGAGTAGATGACCTAAAAACACAGTTACTTTGTTCAAACCACAGGAGCAAAATTTTAAATACCTACTCCAAACAGTAACAGCTTGATTTAAAAAAAAAAAAAAAAAAACATGCCCGCTGGCAGAAAACAAAATGTGTGTAATACAATTGTCTTATTTTCCCTACCTCTTCTTTCCAAATTTTCTTCACGCACGCATACACACACACACACACACCTACACACAGAGTTGTGTTCTATTACTGCCAAAAACATCTTGATAACTTGGGCTATGTTAGCTTTATCATTATAGCAGCCAGTGATTGATATGTTAACTTTGGGAAATACCAAAATGAAGGATTGTCCAAAAATTGGTGATATATATAAAAAATATACACCTCTGTTTTAAATCACAGGATGAAGATAAAAGACACAAAAGTCATTGAAAAAATGCGGTGCAATAAGCCATTGTGTTAGTACAACCCCATAGTATATTGACAAGTTGTCGAAGCTGAAAGCCTCACTTTGGCCCAATATTTCTTAAATCCTTGGTTGATGGTGTTTTAAATAATAATGGAAAAAAAATACAGCGGATTATACTTAAGACGCCTGCACTTTTGGACTCTGGCAGGCCACAGCCACATTCAACAAATTCCAAAGCTTTGCCTCTGGCATTTAATTAATCCAAATGGAGAACAATATGACATCATTGACTGTGACATCTGCTGTTTTCTCTGGGGAACAGTGCTTATAGTGTTGCTGTATTTACTCAGTTTTAATCACAATCCAATTGGACTCAGTTGTACTCCCATCAGATGCTATGCGACTATGTTGAGTAATGACAGCTTTGTCAGCCAGACAACCACAAAGGAAGCTGCTCAGCTTTTGTCTAGATCAGTGATTTTCAGTTGATGAGACCTAAAAGTGTGGTCGCGGACAGGTTGTAAATAATTAGAGGGGGTCCTTAGATTATATTTGTGCTTGCACATTAAGGACTGGAGTCCTGTTTTTGGTTTAATCCCTCATTTTAAAAAAAGCATTCAAACAAGCTTTTTGAAAGTGAAAGTGACGGCTGTCTATTAGTGTGGATTGAATGGGTGGCAACAATGGGGAAATGCAAGTGTTTTGAGAGTAATGGCTCGCAGCAACATATTGTTAAAAAAAAACACTTTGAACTAGTTCATTTTTGGAATGTCAACCTAGTTTAAAATTTTGCATTATGAACTGAATAAATCATCCATTTTCTGAACCACATCCTTGCTAGGGTTGCGGGCATGCTGGAGCCTATTCTCGTCTGTCTTTGGGGGGGGAGGTGGTGTCAGCCTGAACTGGTCGCCAGCCAATCGCAGGGCACGTAGACAAACAACTATTCATACTCGCAGTCACCGCCTATGGACAATTTAGAGCACAAACTCAAGGTCCGGGGACCAGATCTGGCCCATCACATCATTTTACGTGGCCTGCGAAACCAAATTATGTGCATCAACCTCATGTTTCTTGCTAAAATATTCACATTGCAAATTACCTTCAATTTAAAAAAAAATTGAGATGTTGCAAGCATTTTGTGTTGCCAATCCCCCTTTTAAGATAAATGTAATAATATTTGAACAAACAGTTTTTACTACACTGATAAAACATAGTAGTGTACGAATATAAAAGAACACTGAATATTTTATTTGTACAGATAAACTATAGGACCGATTGTATGTAGTTTATTACAAAAGCTGTACCCACCATTGTAGATCAGTATCAGTATGTGCCTAATTAACTGCTTTTACAATGCATAAACGGGCAACTTGTCTTTGACACTGTTCTGAGCGATCGACTCCTTGTATACTGGGATCCTTGTCATGTGTAAAAAAAGTGGAATAATTCCACTCAACTTTCGTTTCTTTCCCCTTTTTCGTGTCGCAAACAAAGTAACATTTGCTGCTGTGTGTCTATATATTCTATGTACCCCCACTAGACTAAACATGACATTCTGATTAATATTGTGTTCGCGGAATATGAATTAAGCAGCAAAATCGACCTGTTTTGATCCATCTCAGGGGGTGGCCATTTTGCCTTGTACTGCCACTTGCTATTGACTAAAAATGACATCAGAGTGCCTCAGGGCTCAGGTAACGACCAATCAAGGCTCACCTGTTTTCTGAGTTTGGTCATGGGACGTTCACAGGTTGAGCCCTTAGGCACTTTGATGTCATTTTCAGTCAACAGCAAGTGGCAGTACAAGGCAAAATGGCCACCCCCTGAGATAGATACAAACTTTTTTTTCCCCGCTTGAATCATATTCCATAAACGCAATATTAATCAGAATATAGTGTTGCCGCATATAACATATTATAGTAAAGGCAATTTTTTTACCTCACTTCCCCTTTAAATGCATAAATAATTTGGTCATACTACTCGCTTTGGTTTCAACAGCCTTTAAACATACTTTGCAGCTTACTGTTTGTTGCGTACTGTGTGATGTTGCAAACTTGACCCGATTCCAAATGACTGAGAATCTGATGTCTCTTTAATAAACTGGCTCCACTCTTCCCGCCACCATGTCATCAGTGTTAACAGTGGCAAACCTATTCATTTGTGCATTATTGCCAACAATTGTGCTGAAATTTAAGTTTGTCTGCAGTAAAACATCTTAAATAAACCTTTAAGAAAGGGCAAATTTACTGGCCGCACAGTAGGCTATGAGTGGATGAAAAATGTACTCGCCCTGCATTAGATTTGATTTCATTCAAATACAATATTTACTGTAGTTATGACAAATTAATTCCTACATTCCAGCTACGACTTGCCTTTTTTGGCGGGGGGGATAACTTCAATTTGATATTTGTCCCAAATGTTGTGACTTGGGTGAAACGGTAAATGTATTCATAATTGGTACACAGCTTCCCATTAACATACTGTATATGTTGAGTGACTTTCCTAAAAAGAACAGAATAATGCTAAGACATAAGTGGAATCTTGAGGCCGTATTTTGGGCAATTGTGACGTTAAATTTATTGTATTCATTTTCGAACATGCAGTTGTCGTATCCATCCCCAGTTTCTATAATAAGGTGCTCTGAAAGGCATTTGTTTAAAAACGATATGCATGTTTCCAAGGCTATTTCTTTCTTGTTTTTAACTTTTACAAACGTGGGTTGTGATGGAACAAAATGGAAAAATGAGAGTTCCAGGGTGACAGCCGAGAATCAGTGGTCGAGATCCGATACGTACGTTCAGTCTTGCACTGACTCCCTGTTCATTTTAGGATTCAGTACAACATTCTAACAGTCACTTAGAGAGTCCTCAATGGCTAGGCTCCTCCGTTTTTGGTGGATCTTGTGTCATTTGATTGTCTCATTTGGTCACTGTAGTCTTCTGACAGCCTTTTACTTAGCTACCGTCCCTCACACAAGATTAAAAACCAAACGGCAATAGAGCCTTGCAGAATGTTGCCCCAATTGTGGAATGTACTTACTTTGTACATTTGAGCTTTGAATCTCAAGGTATTTTTAAAAGCAACTATAAACACATTTGGCTAAGCAGGCATTAAAGTAAGACCTGACTGTTGATTAATTGCTCTTACGTGTTTTTCTTACATTATCTGTGTATACTGTTTGTGACTCTATTTTTAAATTCGTGTCTTGATCCACTCTGAGTTGCATTTTGTGTTTTTGTCAGTTGGTTCTTCCTGTGTTTTTTTTCTTTCTTTTGTTCCCCCAAGGCGGCTTTGGGTGGAGTTGAGAAGAGAGGTGTGCACCTGGGAGCTATCATTATCAGCTCCCAGTCTTAGGTTGCATAAACTGCAGGTCCATTCTGATGTATCTGATTTTTTTCATGCAGTGTGAACAGTGCAATTCCAGTGGTTTCAAATCCGACCCAGGCCTCTTTTGTATGTGGCTATAAACTGGACATGTGTCTGATGCATCTGCAATATGGATGCTCATGTCATGCTCATCTGACCTTTATGTCATCAAAAACCAAATATGCGCTCCAAACGTGAGGCGTAGAGTGCTTGGGAGACTACTCAAAATTGTCTGTGAGTCTGCAAAGTTGTGAAGAGTAACTGTGTTAATTTAATATTGGATGTTTTATTAATCCATTTGAAACAAAAAGCATAAAGTGGATATTTGTGGTGATAGTAGTAATTCATCCACGCAAATGGTTCATTTATGTGCGACAATTACCTGACGGCATCTTTTGTAGACTTCTCCATGAAATGAGATTGATGACCATCGTCCATTTCTCCAAATTATTATTACCTACTCCCGCCTCACTCCTCTGTCAATCTGAGATGAGCCCCTACACGCAGGACGGTATTTATTTACCGGTAGGTGAAACAAACGCAGCATCATATCATGTTGTGTTTTGTGTGTATGCATGTCTCTTAACAGACGCATTCCGTTCACATCAGAAGTTGCTTTTGTTTTTGTTTATGTGAACAAGTACATGAAAAGATACGATTTAACAAAAAAAATAGATAAATTGAGCATCATGTCCTGCAGTGTGAACGTAGTAGCCTTAAACTCTGCCAACACACCAGATCATTTTTTGTCTTCGCTGTTAACTGTGTTGTGTTTTGTTCTGTTTAACTCCCACGTTGGATTTAGTTGGATGTTATTTGCACTCTTCGCATCTCCTTAAATTCCGGCTTCCTCCTGGTAATCCTCACTGCTTCAATCCTTCCTTGTTTAGTGTTACGGGAAAGGACGTTTTTTTTTTTTTCCTATTTTCTCGATGCGTCTCACCTTGATCAGATGGTGCTCATCTGCTCATCACTTGACATGCTATAAAAGGCACACAACATTAGTCATCATTTTGACTTTGTTATTCTCCATACTTATTAGGAGTGCATTTTTGTGTATGAGTCTTCTCTTTGTACTTTGTAAATGACTAATTTGCCCTGCTCGTCAGTACCACTTTATTGGTCATTTTTTTTGTGTGATTGTTCCTACTTGTTAGTCACATCTTATGTTGCCAGTTTTCTTCATTTGTACTTTTGGGACTATTTGTCCCAAACTTACTTATCACGAGCGCCTCATTGGTTGAACTTTGTTTGAGTAAAGACTTAGAAAGACTCTTGCTACCGGTATGCTCTGAGACTGCTTCGAGGTCCGACCAGTTGCAAATGTTTCAAATTTTGTATTCTAACCAGCGTCAAATGGATCATGCTCCAATGACTAAGGAGCTTAGGAAAATGTCCATGCTCAAACCAGAGTGGCTTCCTTTGCCTACTATGAATGGCATTCGTTCTTGTCTTTTACCCTCTGGGCTTTTTCTTTTGTCTGTGTGCCACTGCCTGGGATGAGTCCTGCCACAGAAGGCCTCAAAGGAACGACAGCCACAGTATGAGCTTCTTCATAGTAAAATACCTCCTTTTAATATCCCAAACAACGCCACACTGCTGGGCTTTGCCACATTTATCCCACAACCTAAAAAGCTTGCCTCAGGCTTTTGATGCAGTGGAAATTGTGCAATCTTCTCCTAATGACACAATGCACTAGTTCACTGAACTTTCTCTCTAGAATTTGCAGATAAACTCTGCTGCTCGCTTTTAGTTTGTTGCCAGCCGGGTATTATTTTCAATTTACTGCATTCAAGAGGCTGATTTAATTAGAATCGCCTCAAGTGGACATTTCTTGGAAAACATCTGAACAACTTGAGCTGCATTACTTAATTTACTAAATGATCTAATTTAATTACAAAAAACAGCTTTATGCCATTTATCAATTTACCATTTGCATTAGCTAGATATGTGAATGGTACCCTATGTCTACTGTACTGCTATGAAACGTTGTCTAAATGGCATAATGGCACTTCGCGTAGTGAGACCGTTAACTTACCAAACGTGATCACTTCATCATGTATGCCAATAGCATACCTCCAAACACCCACAAGCTGCATGTGTTCTTTTCACCGTGTAAAAGAGGCTAATTTACTTGTGGCTGTGCCTTTAAGGGTGTTCGCCAAATTGCTTGTTTACCGTAGCATGGTTGATTTCCCCACTAGAATGTGTTCAGTGGAATCAAAAAAGAACGAATTTAGGTCTCACCCTTTTCCACAGTAGTTGGTTGACAAAGTCTTTTAGTTCCAGATTTGGCCGCAATCACTTACTGGCACTATGGAGCAATCAACAGAGACTGGCACACATATCACCGGTTCGTGCCACAGTTGTAACCGATATACAGTCCAGACTATATTCAATAAACAGACGTGCATACTTTAGCAGCCATGTTGGCAGGGGCAATGTTTCCATCACATGTAATCGAAAGCATGGCCATTTGCTTACCGTTGCCGTAGACACACAGTACAAAAAGGGCATGTCGTAATCTACCTCTTTATATACAGGGACTCCTCATTTTACGAACGAGTTCCGTTTCTACACTGGCGATGTAACACGAATTTCCACGTATGTCGGATTTCACCGTTAAATTCGAAATTTACGTCAAAATACATTAAAATAAAAGCATAAGATGCTGTACTTAGCATTACTGCTGAGAAGTGGATGGAGAAAGAGGAGAGGAGGGCGAAAAAGGCAAAGATACTGCTGGCGCGCCAACAGACACGATCGAGATACTCTGCGCATGCTCATTGCGCAAGAAATGCTGGTCTTTGTAGTACAGGAAGTGCTTGTATGTGGAAGTGCGTTATTTGGCGCGAAACCCATTGCAAATACACAAGCAGAGGTAAACAAGCTCAGAGACGCAGCACAAAAGCACACTTTTGGAGTGAGGAGGAAACCGGCTGCTTCATTCATGTGGCGAGCGACATGAATATCAAGTTTTTTATTGACCGTTGAAAGTAACAAAGCGGAAATGACGTCCATTTGAGTCATGACGCCGTGTGTCACCGTACACAGTGGATTATTCAAATGCTGGAGCCACAACTTAGACTTACTTTTAGCTGGTCTAAGTTCTATTCTATTTTCTGTCACAGAATTGTCAGGTGCGCCAGGGGTGTGAAATAAAAAACACTGTCGGTCCGCTGGAACGTCCATTCCCAAACACAGAAAACTAGACATGCCCCGCCCGGCATGACATTGAATATGTGCCAGCTTTTACTGCGAGCGCACGTGCACCTGTCTACTAAAATAGTGCCCTTAAGTTTGAGTGAAATTCAAAGGAAATTTTGTGAATCATGGAGCTGTGTTTTTCTGAGAGAATCATCTTAAGACTTACATAAACCAAAAAACAAACATATGCAAGCATGGAGAAGTAGCAACAAATTAAATCCACATGCATAGTTCTTAAAAAATAAAGTCTCTTAGTGAGGTAAGGTTTACTCAATTTTGCATAATGTTTGTTAGCATTTGTAACCTCTTGTTTACATGGCCATCAGCATTTATGTAGGTACGGTATACAAAGTAAATTACTATCAAAATGAAACATTAACCTGGTTGTCAAAGTACAAAAAAGATTTTTCCTGTTAACATTTGCTCTCTGATGTCTAGTCGGATATAACAGGATATTGAGGAGGCTAGGCTTTCACGCTTATGCTCATGTACTATTTGGTGTTTTTACATTTCAGTTATTCTACATCCTATTCTTCATTTACTGTATTTCAAACCATACAACTGCATACAAATTGTTTTCAAAATGCAACAAATCTGGCACGGTGTGCGACTGGTTAGCATGTCCGCCCCACAGTTCAGAGGTTGTGTTTCCTCCCACATTCCAAAAACATGCATGGTAAGTTGATTGGGACACTCTAAATTGCCCCTAGGTATGATTGTGAGTGCGAATGTTTGTTTGTCTCTGTGTGCCCTGCGATTGGCTGGCAACCAATTCGGGGTGTCCCCCGCCTACTGCCTGAGGACAGCTGGGATAGGCTCGCCCGCGACCCTTGTGAGGACAAGCGGTATAGATAATGGATGGATGGATGGATGGATGCAACAAATCTCCCCATCTGTGAAATCTATTTGACCGAACACAATGCAGATGGGGAAATGGGCTCATTTCATACATATATTCCTTTAAAAGCTACTATCGATAAACTGAATCAAGTTTTGTTTGAATTTTTTTTTATAGATGCTGAAAAAGACAAGCATTTTTTAAATCAATTGCAAAACTAGTAGCGCTTGATTTGAGTGTGTGTGCATGTGTGCCCACAGAACGTCCTTCACCTTGGATGTCCACGTCAAAGAAAAACAAAACCAACAGCAGAAAACTATTTCCCATATTTTATGAGATTGCTCTGAACCATTTGACTGCTGTGAAAATTTTTTACTGCCTGATGGATTCAGGCTTCCTCCTGTGTGCTCGCTGGGAATTTACTGAAAATAACTCCAAGCAAACTAAAGGTATTTGAGAATGCTTTTGTTTGTTCCAGCGTGCACCTCAGTAGCCGTCTTCCATCTCCACCTGTCAGTGCAGGCCTCATTCCTGTGCCTTGTCCGACATGAGGGTTTCTGATCTGTTATTCCTTTCTGTGCACTGTCGTCCGACTAAGCCCTTAGCCAGGATTAATAAATGATTAAACATTACACACTGAATAACACTAGCTGTTAATGCAGATCACTGTAGATTGAGTTTGATGTCTGGACTAAAGCTTTATCTATGGATTAAACAAGCCTGGCTGATTAAATACATCACATGATGGCAACTCCGCCTAGGGGAGAACAGAGTGGTCCATGTAAATGATTGCTTTTACTGATTTCCTACAGCTTTAGAGTGTTGTGACTGATCAAAATACGTTTGGTTAAAAATTAGCAGGTTGGCACTAAATTTGACTCTGCTTTCAAGGGTAATTTAATGATTAAGAAGCAATTTCTTCCCTTTTCACACAATATGAAGCATGCTTATACTATTATCTCTAAATGATTGATTGATTGATTGATTGATTGATTGATTGATTTAACCCTTATGCAGTATTTGGAAATTTTTTGTCCTTTGATCAGTTAGATCAAAGAAAAAGTATAGAAAAAATAAACACTCTATGGAGCTGGAATTTCACAGAGGATGTTAAAATAGGTCCACCAGTTGAATAGCCCCGGTGTATAGTGTGTTCATTCATCAAGCCGCTGTGTGTATTTCCGTCGATGTGATTTACAGTATTTAGCTTCGTCGCCGTGCTCCGGCGCTTCTGAAGTTTGCCGCATAACTAAATGAGCGCCTCAAACACGAAAAAAGGATCACTTTAGCCAAACTTAAGCCCTGGAGATTTTTTAGTCTAGAGTTTAGTTGTCAGAACAATGCAAAGGTATTATTGTATTCAATCACTGTGCAACTGGTGCATCATCTTCTAATGATGACCACTTTTGAAAATGAAATAAAAATTATACTATTGTTGCATGCATGTAGAGTTGGGCATCTTTTTTCTACATGAGCTGATGCCCTGAGCATTACAAAATACAAAACATGCGGCTGTGCACCAAAAAAGCAACAGTCAAATACAACTAAATGTTAAACAAATCCTGATCTTGGTTCAGAAATGAAACTCAAAATCAAAATTAAAAATGCCTTAATTTTCACAGTTGGTAGTGAAGTAACTACTTTTCTTAGTTTGACTGTTGAACTATCTAGAAGCTACTTGTTACAACTATTGCTGTATTGTTAATGTTTCAGACTGTCAAAACCAGCCCTGTATTCCAAGCCAGAATACGAGAAAAACTGCCTTTCTGATAGCACAGGAGGAAAAATGGTGAATGTACTTGTGACAGACATGGTGGAGAGTCATGAGTGAGGTAATCTGTACTATGAACACATTGTTTTTAATAGTTTGAATGAAAGGATTATTCCTTCTTGTCGCGAAATGTTATACAGTTAAAATCCTTATATGTTTGAGATGTGGTGTCTCCTTCACAGGAATGCTTCAAGTAAAACAATGTTATCCAATACTGTTTAAAGTTTGTATGGACTGTTTAGGAAATATTTTCTTATTAAATCCAGACAATAAAGTTTAATATGTGCTTAATCGCCAATAACAGCAGAAGAACAACAATGTACCGTACTGTAGGGCATCCACTGAAAATGTAAAAGTACATGTAAAATGATGTCCACTTTTGGTCCGGACCATACAAGCGGACCAAAGGACTTTGCTGGTGTGAATACAGCCTTAAATTGTCGTAAAGATATTTGTGAATCTATGTGATGAATGTAGACAGTGTGAAAGACTGTGTTTAAATGTAGGCTGTCCAATATCTCTGATAAAAAACTAAATTGTAACTGTTGGTAATTGCTATTACATATCGAACAAGGACCGGGTTAGTGCTCATTGTTACGCTGTTATTCACATGACAATGCATAAAACTGGCCAGAGAATGCAGAAAATTAAACCTGAACTTGAAGAATGTGTGTGTGCACTACGTATATGCATGTGTGTTTTAGTCCAGGTGGTCTGTTTGCTTGGTTGGTTCTTTTTTTACAACCCGCCATTTAAGAAAGGGATGTCCTGAGTTTCTTTTGACAAAGAAATTTAAAAAGATAGAGGAGTATAGTTTCCTTGTCTACAGCAATGGTTTACTATGACAAATAGCAGTGTAGTAAACTCTTAAGTCTCCAGGTGGCACTGCCCACTCTGAAGATTAACTTTTTTTGCTCTACTTTTCGATTATTTCTGTGGTTGCTGTAGAGGAGCGTGAGCGGAAAGTACAGCTTGAATTTACGGAATCATGAAACACAGAAGACCCTGACTGCAATGTTTAAAAAAAAAAAAAGTGACACACACACACACCGTATTTTCAGGACTATACGTCACTCTGGAGTGAAAAAACATATTTAAGTCGCACTGGAGTATAAGTCGCCCCCGCCCCCCTCCACGAATCCAAGTTGTCTCTGTCGTGTAACGCAGATAAATGTGTCCATATAAGTCAAATTAATAAAATTGTGCGCCGAGTACACATCATTTCCACCGAGCTACGATGGTAACATTTAGCTAACATCCACACATATAGCATTACAAGAAAGTTACGGTAAGATAGCTTTAAACTCAGAAAAAACGGCCGCAGATCGATTAAATAAGTCTTTTATTTATCGCCGACCATGTAGAAAGTTTCCAAGTCTCCAAAAGTATTTTTGTATTTGGTTGTAATTATCTCTGTTCTCTCCTCCGCTCTCCGCTCCGTGCGTCTGTGTGTGTGGCTGGCTGATGATGCAAGACCATGCACGGCCAGGCACGGCGCCTTTTAAAGGAACAGTACACTATTTTGTATAGATGGATTAATAGACAGTCAAATGGTCTTTTTATCATACTATTTTAATTACTTATTTAACATAATATTAGATTCTAACCGTTTAAATCATTCATGCATTTTAATAGCTTTTAGGATTTAAAGCGGTGCCCGATCGATCGGAGCATCCCTAATTATTATATTATTATTAGTAAATATCATTATTAGATGTGTAACAGTTTTTGTATTAGTCCCGTCCCATATCTGTACAAGCGTCACGGTATGAGCGTCACGGTATGAGCGTCACGGTACGAGCGTCACGGTTCGGTGCACACAGTCATAAGACAAATACAAATCAGCCGTGTGGGAACATTTCAGCTTCCCATTTGAATAGGACGGCGATGTAGTGTGAGTGGTGGATCAAAAAATAACTGAGTGTCGGCGTTTTTCGACCTCCGTAAGGTATGTTGCAGGTTATGCTTAACATGCTATCATAAAATAGACGGCATCACCACCATACAGTTACCGGTGGTAGAAAAAAGAAACCTGCCGAACACAACTTAACTCAGGTACTTTTAACCAGTCTGGAGAAGTGAAAGAAGACAGAGCCAAAGAAAAAATGGAAACAATTGGCATATACTTAGCAACATCTATGCGCCCATATGCTGTAGTCGAGTAGCCGGGCTTCAAATGCTGGATCCCCGTTACAATGATCCATCCTGGGCGCAGATTAGCCAGACTGTGGTCCCTGCCTTATACAATTACACAAGAGCCGTGGTGGAGCATGAGCTGTCCTCTGCACCCTAACTCTTATAATGAAGTTACCAAAGTTGCTAAGTTGGCAAGTGCTACCTGACTATCTGCTACCTCAGTCTATCCATACAAGGAAGGGAGTTTTCCTGTGTTTAATCTTTATCATTATTGTTATTATTAATTAACAACCTTAATGTGCAAGTTTTATTCTATTTTGCGCTTTTATAACAGGGAATGTTTTTGTTTTATAGCAAATTGAATTGGAACTTGCTCTCTGTTAAAACTAAATAAAAAAAAGCATTTGAGACTTTTTGCTGCAGTGAACCCATACCGAACCGTGACCCCATACCGAGGTACATACTGAACCGTGACTTTTGTGAACCGTTACACCCCTAATCATTATTATTATTATTACTATTATTATTATTCCAACTCAATGGTCAGCGCTCTGCACTCACAAACCGGAGACGTGGTGGATGCGCAGGTTTGATCCCGGAGTTAGGTGGACACTGCAAGAGCATGACACATTATGAACTTCCCTTAGCTTTCAAATCTTCTTTCCTTAGTAAGTCTGCTGTGTCTGTGTTTTACAGTGTAATTTTACACTGCTGCTAAAAAATTGGCTACAGACACTCATATACAGCTTCGCGTCCTTTTTTCAAACCCTTGTAATACCAAGTACCCCTCCTTGCTAACTTTGAAACTTGTATAATGTCCCACTAAGCCTAAACCTCTCTCATAAGTAATTAAAATTGGAGCTAATATTTTAAAGTCACTGTACTGCCTGTGAAGACACTAATCTTCTCCAAGAAACATTTCATCTATTTCCTCCAAGCACGTCAAGCTAATTGGAGAGCACTGAAGTTGCTTCTCCATTTATTGAAGTAAGTCTGCAGTTTTACTTTAGTTTCTTGTGTTCCGTAGCTTTGCCGCACTTGCAATGAATGGCTGCTTTTGTATTTGCCACGGTACATGTACTTATAATCTATTATAATAGATACACATCAGGCACACTCTGCAGGTGAGACTGTGAGGCTGCAGCCACAAATAAGCTCCTGCCTGAGAAGCTGGGTGACTAAATGGGAGGATGGTGCTGCAGGTGAGAGATAAAGACAATATAACCGTGGTAACAGAAATTCCTGACTTCCATCTGTTGTCATAAGGAATGTGGAAGCGCCGGTTAACAAGATGGATGAGCTCGCCTGAGTAGACTCTGCAGGGAGCTTTCCGTCTGAGTGAACTGAAGAAAACAAAAGGAGTGTGAAGAATGGAAGTAGCCTTGCTATTTCTATCCTTTATTGATGGCATGATTGTGTAGATCCTATACTTTATTATCAAGTGCACATAAAACATGCTTTCAAAAGTCCTCACAGTTGTTATTGCTTTCAACAGACATATATGTAAAATTACAAGAAAATCCACAATCTTATTTAAAAAATCCTTTTCAAGTGTTGTCTTTTTTATACCAAGGGTATACAAAGGCTCTGTGCCGGCCTTCAAGCGCTTCAACAAAGTTGCATCCCTTTACAACTCAATACAAGATGCGTACTTACCTTTCTAAATATGGAAAGATTCCATTTTACAAGGGACCATTGTCAACCCTACACACAGCGGAACACATGCGGAACCAGTGAACACTCGTGCAGCCACCGACGAGGTGTGATCCATTGAATTCTGAGGATGCCTGCAAGTCCCGGATTGTGACGTTTTCCAGAGACGTGAATTCCAAAGCAATCCATTTGGCATATATATACACAACCCTTTAAATGAGAAATTAACTTGCATATCGATCTGGAAATTATACTGATCGTCCCGAGCAATGTGCAGGGCTCATCTAACAGGCTACTTTGAATGTGGTAGCTTACTCAAATTGGCCTTGGCAAATTGGATTGAGCATGTTTATTTGTGTAACCCTTTTTTGCTGTTGGTGGAGCTCATATCTCCCGGGGCCTCATGTACAAAGACTTATGTAGCTTTCATACTAAACATGTCGTGCGGCCAAATCCAGGAAACCTCGAACGCACAAACAAATCCAGATGCATGAATCTCTGCATACGCAGGAAGCCATGCACATTCCTTTCGTCTCATCTCAGTCAATGCAGAAATGTTGGAGTATCAGGCTCCTCCCTTCTCACTCTCTTATGTAAATCTGCACATTGGAATAAACTGTGCCTGCCGGTGGGAATAATCACTCTGCATGATCAGATAATCAAGGCATGAGTCACCAGAGAATATTGTGGAACTTCACAAAACGTGATCTGGAGACACTTGTAAACGAAGTCGAGGCCCAAAAAACATATCTTTGGCACACTGCCCTCTGGAGTCAACATCTTCTAATAGGGTGCAGAGCGCTAAGGCAGTCCCGGAGTTTTAGTCCAACAGTCAGCACTCTCCGACCTCAAACGGGAGACATGGTGGGCACGTAAGTTTGATCTCCTGCTCTCCTTGCCAGTTCCGGTCAGTTTAGTTTCATACAACTTGAAGGATACCTAAATCATTCGCTGTTACTCATTTGATGGACATGTTGTGACAGTATCACATGAGGACACCAGCAAGAACTCTCCATGCAACAGAAAAAGCTTTACTTCGTCCCCTTCAGCGTCTCCTGCAATTCTTGCCCATCCCGGTAAATGACCGGAATGGAGGATAGAAGCCAGGCCATGTTTATTGGGGACATAAACATGCGCAGGCAGGAGCTCCAGTCGCTTCAGGAGGCCAGAAGGCTGGAGCTCCAGAGTTTTCCAGACTCCAGACTGGAGCGAGAAATTTTGCAGGAGACCAGAATCTAAGTGAGAGACTTTAATTTGGGCTTTCTGGCTGTGATGAGTAAATTGGTGGACAAAATTAGCCAGAGCCAATAATCTTATAATTTTGATTTTTAACTTTTTTTTTAAAGAAATAAAAACTTGAAAAGCACATTGTATTTTTTTTTAATTTAGGAAAAACATAACATGCAAAGAAAATATGTCTAATCCTTTACATTGGTGTACAGTATTTAAGGACTGCATAATAGCTGCATGGGCATGGAGCCCCTCAGCTTCCACTGTTGCAGACTGAGCACGATCAGGCTGCTGCAGGACAATACTGGAGTGGTGTCAGACCATTCTCCCAAGAAATCATCCCCTTGCTGTTCACACAAATTATATAATACATAACACCATAGATTTAACTTTGGCCAGGTGGCAGTCATTCCATTTTAACAAGTATCGCCACCTACCCTTCAGTCTACCAAATGCATGTTCCACAGTGATTCTGGCTCTGCTTGTCTTATTATAAACTGCTGGGTGGTCAACCTACCATTGTCAGTAAAAGGCTTTAGCAGCCAGCTTTTAAGGGGATAGATATGCTGCATCGCCAAGCAGGTAATATCCTACTTCCTGTCCACATATGTTTTTTGTCCCTTGAGGATGTAGCAACCCCTTATCCACAAGATCCCATAACCCAGACAAGCAAAGAACTCTGGCATCATGCAGGCTCCCCGCAGCACCGACATAAACCAACCAAAATTGTCCCTGTCCATCTACTACAGCCTGCAAAATGGAGTGCCAGCCTTAGCCTTAACCTGAAAATGTGACACCATGTCTTTTAATTTGTTGATGCTGGGCAACCGTATGACTTCTGGCAACAGCACACTCTCTACAGGAGCACAGAAATCATGCACACATTGACAAACTGTTGAAATGCCGATGCCAAACAAAAGTGAGATGCTCCTGCACTCCGAATTCGTGGCCAGTTTCCACAGACGGTAGTTTGTGTTGCTCTTCTCCAGCTCTGGTCCAAGACGATCGCAGAGGTAATTGAATGTTGCCTTTGATACGCGAAAATCTTTCATCCATTGAGTGTCATCGTAGGTTGAAACGACTGCTTCCCACCATTCAGATCTTCTGATTTGCTTCCAGATCCTGCGGGAAACACATCCCGATATCTGAAACAAAATGGTTATTAGTTAAACAAATTGACAATCTCTACATTAGACTGGCTGTGGCTGAAACGCAGGGACACAACATGGGCTGCCAAATAGCCAGGTGGTGCCACCGTGTGACACACACCCGGCCGGGTCTGATCAGCCTGTGGCGGGTCAACCTTGACAGTGGGTGTCTTGTGGAAATGGCCGAAACACCCAATGACGTCGAGGCACACAACTGATGATCTGTCGGGCGGGGTGCACCACATGATCATTGGTGCCCCACTCCACGCAAGAGGACATTTCCACTCCTTGATCTGTTGTGCTGCACATTAGGGATTTTAACAGCTAGTCCTATAAAGAAGTCATTTAGTGAAACAAATTGACACATAATCTATACATTAATTAGTTATGTGTGAATAGACAATGCAGGTTCCAGCCCGATGCCTGCGAGCCAGACTGACACACGCAAACGGTGCGTACTCACGATCATATTTTATCTTAAAGTTAATTGCTTTGAGGATGAAGCGAAGCGGTTCATATGATAGATAGATACACGTGTAAGCCTTACCAGTTGTATTTTTTGTGAATGCTGGCATTTGCGTCTTGCCAGGAAGCATGTGCGTCTTGCCGCGAGGAATGTGAGTCTCTCCTCGTCCGTCCTCACCAACGTATTTGAGAATTGAGTAGCAAAAAAAAAAAAAACAACTAGTTTTCTCATTTGCCCAAGGAAATAGACTTAAGGATGTAATGTTACTTGTTTTGTGTCCATATTCTTCTCTCTTTTGCTGCCATGTCATTTTGGAGGTGGCTCAAAGATGCCACATGACCACTCAACATCTGAACAGCCATCAGTTGCTTAAACCTTGTCCATGATGAAACGTTTGTCCAACCAGCCAGTTATCAAAGTGTCAAAATCAAAGCGACGTTCGCGCCCAGAGAGATGCTAAAGTATCCAGACCAGGTGTTGGGGTCTTATCAAATCTATAATGTGTAGTGTTGCCTCTACCTCCTGGGTGAAAACATATGGAACCAAATGCCAGAATGGAATGTTTGTATGAGTGGGTACTTTCAGGAAAATTGTTAATATATTCATAACAGTAAGGCATTTCTTTTGACCACAAGTGTTATTAGTATGGGTTTTGATGATTACCTGAATGCACAACTGAAGATTTGTTAACTGTCATTGGTGTTTTTGACCTGA
>NC_141217.1:25737350-25909850 GCF_054856515.1 Filicampus tigris | reverse complement strand
GGCATTAAGCAACTTGAGGAGGAGGAGGATGGGATTAATCCTGGCACACCAAAAAATACAAATGTCCTGAATTGCTTTACGGCGTACTCACTTCCTGCTTTCGCTATAAGGACAGAAGTCGCTTCGAACGTCTACACGCTATTACTGGCGTCATGGCAGAAGCCCCAATACAAACAAAGAAACAAAAGTGTTGTTTGAACAAAATTAGTTTAATTACTTCATTGCTATTCATCTTTCACACAGCCACTAGAAATAGAAATGTAATTCAGTCCAACTTGCAGGCCAGCGGAGCCCAGGATTTCACGACACTACGCGCTGGCGCACATGGGAAATGCGGTTGATGTTTGTCAAACCACTACCGCTTTTGTCCACATGGCGCAGCCATAATCAACAAAAAGCTGACATATGACACAGTGTTGCTTTAAGTCAGGGGTGCCCATTACGTCGAACGCGATGATACATGTAGCTGTATCAAATCGTTCGATACGGTGGTCACGGTTCGGTCCACACTGTATTGAACAATACACTTTTGTTTTTGTTGATCCATGACGCTCCGAGTGCCGCAACCACTTACAGCCACTAAAGCCATCTAACTTGTTACACCCGTAACACTAATTGCTCCAGACATTTGGAAAAAAAACAAAAAAAAAAAACATGGGTCAAATTGCACAGACAGGTTGAAAATGAGCAAAAATAGTTGCTGGATATTTGCAACACTTTATGTATTTGACAATATGGCCGTTGCAGGCGCGGGTTTGTTTCATAACATCATTTGCAGACATGAGGTTGTTGTGCACAGCGTTCTCTCACCATTAATTTATGTTCATAGAGTTGTCCCGCTACCGCGAGGGGTTACATGTGTATAATGCTGAATTGTGCTTTGAGTTGGGAATCAGGAGGAGCCCCAAGCAGTTTAGGAGAAGAACGGGAGCGGAGGAGCCCGGCCCGGGTCCCTCATACTTGATCAGGGAGAATGAGTTACGAAGCTGGGGAGGCGTAGTTAGCTTCACATTAAAGCATTTAAAAAAAAAAAAGTTATTTACCTTATTATCCCATTAAGAACAGGAGCGCATAACCGCGTATCTACCACTACTGCCGGGAGCGCTGTTGCGTCTTTGTACCCTTAAAGCCGAGAGAGCGCACACGTCATTTTCTATTATATTTCTATTTAATTATCGATCTCTTGACCAATAAAATGCATCAGAATATACACGTGACTGTCGTTAGACTGCAGAAGATGTTCCGGAATTCTTGTAAGTCATAATGGCTGTCGCTCGTCGATCGCGGGAGCTCTGAAATGAGTAACGGCAGTGATTTAGACAACGCGCTTGTGTACTTTGAACCAGTAAAACGCGATATATAGTTAAGATATCATGTCATCTTCCAAACCGCTTATCCTATACAGGGTCGCGGGTAATTGCTGGAGCCTATCCCAGCCGTCAATGGGCGAAGGCAGACTACACCCCGAACTGGTCGCCAGCCAGTCGCAGGGCATAGTTAAGATATGTTTTTAGACAATGACTATATAGACGTCTTTGTAACAGACTAGAGGATGGTAATTACCACTCCATATTTTAGATTAAAAATAGTGCTTCTTTTGCACTGACACTTTATTTTTACATCTTCGATTGGAACAGTAAATATGAATAAACTCAGGCCTATGTGCAAGCCACATGTCTAAGGTCTCAAATTATTTTGGAATTATGTTTCTGTCTTCTACAGGGGCTGAGATATTAATTCAATTCAATTTTGTAGGTGTTGAATTTCTGGGAAAACTTCAGGTTTTCAAGGGTAATTCCAAAGACGACTTTAGGTTTTGGGGAGCTGTTGAGCCAGGTGCTTTAGGCTTTAATGGGTTAAATTAACTCACATTTCTGTATTGTTTTACCCCATCGTTAAAAATCCAACTAAGTTAACGACTTTGATACAATTTAAAGTCAAGAGGATTTAACTTTAAAGTGGTAAATGGGCTTTAACTTGTACTTTTCTACCTTTGGTACTCAAAGCACGTCACACTGTTAACTTATTTACCTAAAGATTATGCAGCATCAGGAGAAACTGGGGGTTCAGTATCTTACTCAAGGACACTTCAACATGGTCATAAGGGTTGAGGATCAAACCAACAACCTTTGGGTTGCAAAACAACCACTTTACGACTGAGCCATGTGTTTCACCTTAAATAAACTAGTAAATGACTGATAAATTCCACATTCCGACAGCCTTTGGTCAGAAATAGAGCATTTATTCCAAACACAGTGTTATACAGCTTCAGCATAATTTTTCGTCTCAAACAACATCACACCAAAATAGCTAGGTGAAAATTGAAACCAAAAAACAACCAGCTGATTTAACTGAGACCGGTATGTTATTTAAAGCTGCTCGTGTTTTGTTTTAGTAAGACCATAAAGAAAGTTAGTCCAAATATAAACAAGAGCAATATCATACAATCCCAAACAAATGGTAAATAAATATACTGGTTCCCAAACTATTTGAAAACCTGAAAGAAGAAAAATACAATAAAAGCTATGTTGCTATAAAGAGCTATATTGGCAGTTATGTCTATGTTTGAACAGCACAGTAAAAAAATCCATTGCTAAAACCAATAAATGTTAATTGCAGAGTCCAAAACCTACAAAAGTAAGAGCTCCAGATGGGAATTCCTTTTTTTACAGGTGGTATCTGAGTAGTTTATTTCTGAGACCATGGATCCTTGCCGAGCACTGGTCTGGTTTAATGTTCATGATGGCCCTCTGAAAGAACAGGATTTGGCGTATGTCAGGCGCCGTGATCACCCCCAAACCCGAATGAATTCACACCTTAACAAGACAAGGAAGTATTTAAGCAGCACTCAAAAGGAGTGCACCCGCACTGCGGAGGTCACTTTCAGCACCGTAATAAATGTCGCCTCCAAGTGAAGTAATTGTGTGATAAAAGCGTTAGGTAGCTTTAAGTGGCCTGTCAGAAGCCGATGCAGCATATAGGTCACTTGCAGAGGAAGTAACTCAGGCAAGCAAGATGGCAAAGTCTGCCAACAAATTCAACCGTTTATTCTCATTAAAGACTTCATTTTCAAGTTGAATGTGAATAGTCAGAATGCCACCTTTATTCTTTCCGGTCACAGTTTGAACTGACGACAAATGGCTTGCTTTGTATCAGAATTTCTTTTGAGCCACTTATACATATATTACATAGTGCATGTTTAACAACTTAATTCTATACGGTTTTGGAATTCCTACTTCAGAGCCTGTCAGTTATTTTTATCTGGCCTTTTGGTGAGTAACCAATTTGATTCTTTTCAGCCATCAAGTGTGCCTGAGGATCATGATAAAATAGAAAGACTTTCTACCAAGTAATACAGTTCATTTGAGTCCACAATTTTGTAAGTTTACTTTGTGAGGCTACTCAAAAAGCAGACACTCCAGAAATGAAGATAAGCCGTGTGTGTGAGCTGTGGAATCAGAATGCCACTCACCGCACCATCGAGTCAATAGAGTCACTTGAATTACATTGATTGGGCTTGATATATTGGTACAAAACAATGTAGATCAAGATCTCTACAGAACCTGCAATGAGCATTATTGCACATTAAGCACACCATCACAGAAAATTGCTTAATTACTAAATGCATTATCCATATATTATACAAACCGCTTATCCTCAAGAGGGTCACAGGGAGTGCTGGAGCCTATCCCAGCTGTCTTAGGGCAGTAGGCGGGAGACACCCTGAATTGGTTGCCAGTCAATCGCAGGGCACACAAAGACAAACAAACAAACAACCACACTCACAATCACACCTAGGGGCAATTTAGAGCATCCAATCAACCTACCATACATGTTTTTGGAATGTGGGAGGAAACCAGAGAAAACCCACGCAGGCACGGGGAGAACATGCAGACTCCGCACAGGAAGGCCAGGGCTCGATGCGAACCCACAAACTCTGCACTGTGAGGCGGATGTGCAAACCAGTAGACCACCGTACCGCCTAAATAAATTATTATTACCTTTATTATTATTATCATTAACATTATTTTTATGACAAAATATAGTGAATTTACACTGAAAAGCTCATTTGAAATCAACATTAGTTATAGTTTAATTGAATATTCAAACTATATATTAAAACATCTAAATAGTGTTGTGCATATTAAAACAACAACCCGAAGAGAAGGCATTTCTTTTGTGCAAGAAACTCAGGCCAAATGGCCGTCATTTGGTGAAACATCCTCCTACCAGGATGCAAGTTTGATGATGGCTCTCTCGCCATCGCTCCTTTTCTCATACATAAAGAGAAGCACTTCAAAAGCCCCTTTTTGCATTTCAGGTCACTAGTTTCTTCTTGCTGTCAATTCATCTTCCATGGTCACCAAACTATCGAAATAGGAAGCAATTAAACTGTTCAATGAAAACAACTCACTTTGGTTCATCCAAATTTTGAGGACATTTGTAGTGAACTTATTAAACTGAGCAGAAAAAGTTTCCTCTTCAGCCTGCATCACATGTTTCATTTACCACATATCAGGTGGCCAGGATCATCATCAGTGAGCTATTTAATGTCTCAACCAGACCAATGAAAAGGAGCTGCTCCAACACGTAAATTATAACTGCAATAAAGTTTTGTGCTGTGGTCAGGCAGTGTTTCTAGTTACAAGCCATTAGTGGAAACGTAGGGTGTAAAACCACTGTATCTTACGCTATAAAGCAAGGAACCATGACATGCAGTGGGAGTTCAGCTTCACTTGCTCACATGGGGCTCCTTGTTCATAAACTTTTAAAATTCTGACATTATGACTTGACAATGGCCACTCTACTGCATCATTAGTTTTATTTTGTCTGCAGAGGTAACGTCTATTCTCGGGGTCCTGCCTGACCTTCAGGTGGCTTCTACGTGGTCCTTCAAACCAGGGCTTTCTAAACTTTTCCTGACTGAGACCCTAATTATAACTTTTGTCACTCCTCAGGGCGCACACATACGGTAGGTTTATGATAGGTTTAAGAATGCATAAAATAATGAGAAAGAACATGAGATTAATTCATAAATAGCTACAGTATACTCTAACTGAATACCATAACATGATTTGTATTGATTTGTATTAATTTATTACTTCACCCTCAATAATTTCATTTTAAATTTTCTAGGAGTTGAATTTCCGGTAAAACTTCAGGTTTTCGAGGGTGATGTCAAAGACGACGTTAGATTTTAGAGAGATGTTTAGAATGGCGCTTCAGGCCTTAATGGGTTAAGCACTAAGCAAATTGAAAATGCGTTGGAGTGATAACCATACATAAATACAACTATAAACAGAGGTGTACAAGTTTTTGAGAGCAAAGTCGGTTTTAAAGTCTTGGCAGCAAGAAGAATGAACCTGTGGCACCTTTTTTGGGGTGAAGGAGTCTGTCAGTGAAATTTCTTTGATTGTGTCCTGCCCGCCTACGGCATCGCTCAGTGGTATCAGGTAATCAGAAAAGCCGAGTTACAAGCATGTGACGTCTGTGCTCCGTAAACATCACATGGTTTGTGTTTGCATTTGTAGGAAGAAGACACAGAGACATATGCTGCTCACATAACTGTGACATGACATACACATTGGCAAACAGGCACAGTAACAAGTGTATATTTCCGCCACTGCTGGAACCTTACCACCATCACCGGGTATCCCACAAAATCCCGGCTTTGCTTAATTTATTGTGAACTTTTTTCAAAAAGTTCAATATTCCTTGTTCTCATATGTTTTCTAAGTGTGCTCTAATGTTTAATTCTCTGAGCGTTTTTATTAAAAACAAGATCTCCATCTTAGACCGGTTCTGTATGCTCTGTTTGGAACCGTTCAAGTGGGTAAACAAAGATCCGTGCTGTGCATTTACATCAGAACGGAGCATGCGCTAAAAAAATCCAACCAGGCAAGATTCTGATTGACTGTTCACTGTTTGGCTACTAGGGTCGCTGAAAGTGTAGTGGTACACACGCCTGAGTTGTGTGCGGGCAGCGTGGGATCGATTCCCGCTCAGTGACGGTGTCTGTGTGTGCCCTGCGACTGGCTGGCGACCAGTTCGGGGTGTAGTTTGCCTTCGCCCTTTAACGGCTGGGATAGGCTCCAGCACGTTCCCGCGACCCTGTATGGGATAAGCGGTTTGGAAGATGACACATGACACATGTTTGGCTTCTGATCAGATTGGCAGAAATATTCCACCCTGTGATCTGAATTGAATTCCAATTTGTTTATTCTGACTGGGATGTTGATATGGAGCATTTTTATCCTGTTTGGCGTTCTAACCGGATTCTGAACGGAACAGAAGACCTGGCTGAGTGGGTGTGATGTGGGTGTCTGATACAGGGTTCGTATAGGTGCTTGAAAACCTTGAAAGTTCTTGGATTTTAATGTTATGTTTTCAAGGTTTGAAAAATGCTTGAATTTTGGGTGAAGTGCCTGTAAATGCTCGGAAGCGTTCATCATATTTCTTGGCAGTCTGACTCGGATGTCACACTGACTCAATAGGCTCATAATGAAATGGGGGTGGGTATAACATAGGTATCCTAAAAAGTGAAAGCTACATGCTTGATCACTGGTATTCTCACATCAAACTGAAAATCTTGCAAAACCCTCAAGATTAAATGTGACATATGAGTAAACGAACATTGCGGACGAAGAGGCAGCAGGCTGCCTTGACGGTGACGCTCGTTTGTGGATTATTTTTAGTGGAAAAAAAGCGACACAAAAAGAAAAGACGTTGGGCTCTGTTGCGCCATGACTGTTTTGATTTTGGATTCCCACCGCGCTTCTTTGTTGCCCTGTCACCTCGCTTTCTGATGGGCTGCACGTCACTCGTTTGTCCTCACACGGTGCGGAGTTGAGCCAAAACAATTTAACATGTTGAAGATCCCCTGATTGGAGGTCGGACGTCCTCCCAAGCGGTCAAGATCAGTCTGAGCACACCAGACACGGCAGGATCATAGCTCATTCGAGGCTAAAAATCAGGCCGATTATCCTGCCGTGTGAACCGGGATGAAGGAGCACTGAGTGCCATGGCTAGCTAACAGCTGAATTGACATTTATATTTTCATGTTTAGTATTCTGCTTTTATTTTCATTGGTAACATGTCGGTGGAATTAGAACCATGAAAAACTAAAGAGAGAGACAGGCATTAAAAACAGAAGTTTGTAGCCTAAGTATATTTGAACGGTAGGTTTAGGTCCATCTGATAAAATATATTTCCATTAAAGATAGACTATTTTAAAATCGCCCCCTGCTTTTGATGTTACGAAAAAAGCATCACGATCTACTGAAAAGGTTGTTGTACTTGTTTGTCCTGTGAAGGTCATGTCCTATATAATTTGTAAACCAGAGCTGATTTAATATGAATGATTTAGAGTTTTTATACAACACAGTTGTATGCATTTCTTGCCCTATTATTTTTGTTCTCTACTTAACTTGTCTGGCTACGCTGTCTTTTTGTTAGTTACATTAAAATGGTAACATAGTCATTTTCATAGCCTCAGTTATAAGGCAAGATCTGCTTTATGAAAGGTGACTGAGGTATTGTGCCTCAAACAAAATATTGTCTTTAATTTGTCATCCTTATATTAATATGGAAGTGTTTTTTTAATAAATGAATGAAATTGACATTTTCGGGGCGTGTGCATTTATATCACATGATGTAGTTTACAAGGAGAAATACGGTGTGAATCAATCCGTGCTGTTCGTTGTCATTGAGTGCTGTACGTAAGGGGAAAAAAACGAACGAAACAAAAGTAATTTAATAACTCAACACAAATGTACACGTTTGCAAATATCAATGACATTGAGTAGTCTACAGAAACTGCTTCATTTTCCATGCCCCATTAATTTAATCATAACTGCTGGTTCAATGTTAGGCTAAGATTTTAGCAGATTTTGCGCATTTATTCCTACAGACACCCATTACTGCTCCACTGTAGCTTGAGTGCCTGTTTGTTTGTGGCCTGAGATGATCTTCAGGCTATTCTTGACTCATCTGGTGTTTGTTTCCACGCAGCCAAAACGTCATCTTCCTACTGTTAATGGGTTTCCCCTCTCTGATTTTCCCCCTCAGCTCTTCCTTGCCATATATATCAAAGTTGTAGTCTGATCTGCCCAGGAAAAGTGGTGCGTTAACATCTCTGTATCCTCAGTGTATGCACACAGCAAGTGCAGTGTTTGTTTGTTTCCTATATGCCGTGGTACATATTGTGGTCAAGTGGGTATGACAAATACGGTACAGCATGATTACATCATTTGCAGAGGGGGTAATAGACACACCTATGGAAACCAGATTTGGAAATTCCTGCTGCAAGTAGTATCGCCTCGTGATAAAAGAAAGCCACTCATTGTATCTGCATCAAAGTTTCAATTTGCCAGTAACATGAGTCGATCCGCTCGTCATTCACTAACACAGTCAGCCATCCTCCTTTCATGTACCTCTCTCTCTCTCTGCCCCAACAGCCTTGTCCGGTATCTCATCACGAAGCCATGACTCTGAACACCATTGCTCTGATAAAAGAACCATGACGTGTGCAGTAGTATTGTCGCTATCTTGTCCATCTTGCTAGAGAGAGCTTTTGCATTCCCCATGACGACTGTCTGATATACGTATACAGTAAGATAAGCTTGCCTTTGAGCATGACGTTTAACTGCATCACAACTTTCCCATCACTTCTGCTGCCACAGCATACCATGCCTCTCAAGGAGTAGGACTGCTGCTGTATAGAGCACTGTGATGTTTGTCAACATCAAATAAATGAAACTGTAGGTTCTCAAGAACATGTTGTATAATATGTATGTAGCAAGCAACTTTTCATACACAACATCTGCTATCTCGCTATTTCTGTTCTCGTCAAACCCACCTTAACTTCCATCAAGACTCGCAAGAGTCAAGAGTGTATACTTCAGGGACCATAGTAATTTCCATACATTACAAGCACTACCAGCGATGTTCTACTGAAATTTTGAGGGGTACAAGGAGCTTCACTTAGCCTGGCTGTACTCTACACGGTGATTTTACTTGAGTGAAAGATACTTGGATTGCCACCTTAAGTTGTCACATGTTTGCATGCATGATGAAATGTACAGAGATAATTAGGGGTGTCAAATTAGTGCATTAATTGCGATCAATTAATTACAGTCAGAGTTAAAGCGTTATTTTTTTTAATCGCAGTAATCTAATGTTTAATCTCTAACTTTACTCTTTCAGTATGATGATGAGATACATTTTGATGCATGAGGCTTGTGCTTGAGTTGTTGGGGGTGTAAAAAAACAATGGTTAATGTCACACCCTGAAGTGCACACTGATTGGCTATCATTGTGTTTGGCATAACCTGATAGGCTCCCATTGTAGGTGGGAGGGCAAGTTCAGGAGCAGAAAGAAGAGGTGGAAATGGAGGAGCATGTGAGAGTTGTTGGTCTGATGAATGGTAAATTGATAATGATAAATTTAAAAAACGCCCTGGCAGCACTATTGATAAAGGCAGATATTGCCTTCTTTCTAAGGACTTTGCCTACCAAAGAAGCAGTTTTATGACTTGTCAAATAAATCTCTTCTCTAACACTCAATGATTAACACCCCATTTACTTTTCTTCTGTGACATAAAAATAAGTACATATGTGACCAACATCGAGATTACGTCCTGAACGATTGCTTTGGCAATAAATGAAACAAATCTTGGCTGTTGTCTAAATCCATTGAATTACCTAGATCAGTTACTTAGTGCTTGAATCTATGCGAGAGAGGGCATCCAATGAAGGGTGTGGTTAGCGCTGCACTCTTTGGTCTTTAGATGCCTGAGATGAGGTCTGACTGAAGCTGGATTGACACCCCATGGGTGTGTTTAGAATCTAATTGAATCTCCTCATTGGTTGTTTAAGCAAGAGCCATCAATTTCTAACCTGTTACTTTGTACGCACAGGTTTTTGAGGCTCAAACCCTTGAAATGGAGTGTTAGTAGGGGCTCCCTGTACTGGGAGTACAAACCTTGGGGATTTTACATTTTCCAAAAGATTAATCACTAGTCAGTCACTGGACTCACACATGGAGCAAAACAACCAATTACGCTCACATTCATATTTGAGATTCTAAGTCTTTGGTGATTATAACATGCGTTTGAGACTGTGGGAGGAAGCAGGAGTATCTACACCCACACATAAACAGACATACACAAAAACTCTACACGGAAAGGCCTAGCTGAGAATTTACTCATTGCTACATTATCAATCACATTACTTGTCATAATAGAATGATTGAAATATATAATTTTATTCTAGAGTTAAACAGGAACATTGATAGTACAGCACAGGGCTTTTCAGAGCAGACTTTCACCCAGCTAGCCCACACTCAGTTACCACTGAAATTTCCCCATCGACCGGTGATTGACATTTAATGAGCAAAAGGTTTTTGTGGCCTGCCTCTCACTTAAGGTCCACTGGTGTTGCAAAAACTTAGTAGTTGTAGCAATATGTGTGGCGTACACTCCAGTATCCATCCATCCATCTATTGTCTTCCTCTTATCTAGAGTTTGGTTGCAGGGGCAGCAGCAGCAAAAGAAAAAACAAGTTAAATTAAATTGTTGCAAAATATCCATCCCATCCATTATCTATACCGCTTATCCTCACAAGGGTCGCGGGCGTGCTGGAGCCTATCCCAGCTGTCATCGGGCAGTAGGCAGGGTACACTCTGAATTAGTCGCCAGCCAATCGCAGAGCACACAGAGACGAACAAACAACCTCACTCACAATCACAGCTAGGGGCAATTTAGAGCATCTAATCAACCTACCATGCATGTTTTTGGAATGTGGGAGGAAACCGGAGTACCCGTCGAAAACACACGTAGGCACGGGGAGAACATGCAAATTCCACACAGGGAGGCCGGGGCCAGAATCGAACCCACGACCTCTGAACTGTGAGGCGGACGTGCAAACCAGTTGCTCACCGTGCCGCCCTGTTGCAAAATAATGCAATGTATTTTCGGAGGAGAACGAAAGACATCCACTTCCGGGTCGTAGCTTGGAATGAATGATGACGCAATAAATTTTGTTTTCATTTTTATTTATTTATTTTTTTCAGTACCGGAGTGAGTACTGGTGGGCAGTCCCTCATTCAGCACATTTGCCATAGATTTCCAATCAGTCATCCTTATAGGGCAGCTGTAGTTGCTTCTAGGTGTCGGATGATTCACTTGCTCACCCCTATTGCTTGACTGTGTTTCTGCCGTGCGTTTGTCAAGTGTAGTACTTTTGCTTCCCAGTCATCGTCTGTAGCATATTCCTTGCGTGTTGCAAGCGCCAGAGATGGGCATTTTACCCTTTTTTGCCGGTCTGTCCGCCATCCGTGACCTGGGTATCCTTCCGTCCTCGTCCCTCCGTCCTTATTCATAAAAATAATTATCCTCTGACTCTGTCCGTCCTCATCCTTTTAAAACGCTTCCGTTCTTACATTGCGTTGGTCTGCCCCCGCGACCCTCCAAAGAAAAAGTGTGCACTCAAACATTATTTAAAGCTTACTAGCTGGCTGATTGGCAGCACGGTGGTCGACTGGTTAGCACGTCCGCCTCACAGTTCAGAGGTCGTGGGTTCTATCCCGGCCTCCCTGTGTGGAGTTTGCATGTTCTCCCCATGCCTGCGTGGGTTTTCTCCAGGTACTCCGGTTTCCTCCCACATTCCAAAAACATGCTTCGTATGTTAATTGGACACTCTAAATTGGCCCTAGGAGTGATTGTGAGTGCGGATGTTTGTTTGTCTCTGTGTGCCCTGTGACTGGCTGGCAACCAATTCAGGGTGTCCCCCGTCTACTGCCCAAAGACTTCTGGGATAGGCTCCAGCACTCCCCGCGACCCTTGTGAGGATAAGCGGTATAGATAAAGGATGGATGGTTGGATAGCTGACCTGTCGCCAACAGCACAATGCGTCGGTCACGTGAATCAATGCGGCAATTGTCGCTGGCGCCGACGCGGGACTAGAAAGAAGCCTAAAAAGAAGCCTGTCACTGAGTAGGCTGAGATGAAATTTAGCCGCCATGCGACCACGTCAAACGCATGAGGGCCGATTAGTGGGCCAGACTAAAATCCACTTCCGGCCGTGCTTAGTCCAGCCATTTTTTAAAATTTGGCATCCCGCGCCCCCCCGCCCCAAAAATGGGCATCCAGCCGGGCCGGAGGGTCCAACCGGTCCGGCCCAGGGACAGACTGCCTAGCTCTGTCCATTTGCATTTACACAAGTCTAGAGATTTACTGGGCCAACCCGGGATATCGGGTATCGTATTTTGTGCTCCATCCATACCTGTCAACCCCGGGCTGTGCTGAATCTTACAAAAGTTGTAATTTGCCTGTACATTTCTGTATATAATCTTATACAGTATCTATTTTTAATCTTAAACAGTGTTTATCGCTCAACTTGGGGGGCGGGGGACTTTGCTCGTGAAAGTCGGCCGAAGTTTGCAGTTGGAATCGCTAACGGACGCTCTGGATTAGAGCCGAAATGGGCAAGACGAGATCGGTCTAACAAAAAACGTTTTTTTTTTTCCCGTACAAAAATTGTTGTACGGCGTACACAATTTGAAATGATCAAAAAACGTATCAAATACGGGGAAACCGTACAAGTTGACAGGTTTGTACATCATGTGGAAAAGTGTGTTGGTATGACAATACAATTCCTTGAATAAATCACATTCCAAGCAGTAAAAATAATTAAACAAATTTCCTCTTCAGTTGCACTTCTTCCCACACCTTTTCAGACATATAGGTGAAATTGCTGTTTTTCTTTCTCTCCATGTTGTAAATTATGCTAATATTGTTTGTTTGCTTGTTAATGTCAGTGGTGTACATCATCTGCACGTTCGCAATAAAAATGAACATAACAATAACATAACATATCCTGGCACAACATGGAAAATGTTGGAAATTTCGCATGGTTTGCAGACTCATCTTGCGTGCCCCCGATCAGTATATCAGCTTTCACATCTGTTTGCGTCGGCAATAAATCCTGTGCCCATTTTAGCAGGTGTAAACTAAACCCTCAGTAAATCAGGTACATCATGTCTTCCCACTTTATGTCAGCCGGGATGTCTCCCAGTACTAAAAGAGTAAACCAACATTTTATATTTAATTGAGTTGGCATGCTTTAAGTTAAGGCCTGTGAGACATTTGTGATGACACCATAGATTTTAAGGTTTGACATTCATAGGTTTGTTGTGAACTTTATAAAAAAATAAAACATCAAGTAACAAGGCAGCCAGTGAGAGGATTTAATATGGGCTGAATCAGGAAACTCTTTCACCGCGCCACCTTTATCAAAAGTAATTTACAACAATGGGTTTATCTCTCTAATCACATGCATGAAAAACCTCTGGTTAAGAAAATTCACTTGTAAATTGAATCAAATAAAGATCACAACTTGTACCAGTACAAGTTACAGGGAAGACTTGTTGTCTTAGGTGGTGAGTAGTCAGCGAATATTCACTGGGTATAATAGGCCATTCCTCTCTCCGTGTAAAAAGGTTCTCAGTGTGTCCTTATGTGGGCCATTGAAATTTGTGACGTATTTGCTTCGTGCACACTGCAGGCATAAATGGTGCAATTCTTCCCCCCCCAAATGTGACACATCCAAATTTCTTGTCATGGCAGCCTGAACAGTACACATCCACTTTTTCAAATCATTGGCTGCTTCATATGTAGTCTTAGATCAGATACTTATCTTAGGCTTTGCACTGCTGCTTCTGTGAAGTCCCTCACACCACCAATACTGGCTTTGACTCGGCATCCACAAACCATCAAAAACGCAGTTCTCATTCTTCTTATTTTTCAATGTTGTGAGCAAAAAAATCTGATCTGAGCATTGAACTGTGCATGGTGTACATACCCATTAGGGCCACAAGTATTGCAGGTTTGGTTGTTTAGTGGTTGCCAAAACAACATTTGGGTGGCGCATCAACTACATCTCTGACAGATGTTTGAAATCTGTTTTCTCATTGGAAGCAACAGCAAGCCAGGTTGCTGAGCCCAATGAATTTCTCATTATAATAAATCAGATTCTTTTCCTTCATCTAATCCATTTGATGAATCATTTTGACAGAGACTATGCTCCAAGTAATTATTTCAGTATCGATATCTTTGGATGTCTGTATGCTTCTCTAGAGGCTTGGCCTTCTTTGGTTGGTCCCAACCCACAGTTAACAAAAACAGACTGTGAAACTAATTGTTTGCATTTCAATTAAACGGGTAGTTTGTAATCTTTGCCTGAAGCAGAGCATTTAATCACAGCAGTGGGGTGAGATATCACTGGAAACATACATATACTTGTCTTCTGTGTCGCTAATATAGAGCTGCATTTCCAGCCATCGTCATTCTCTGGGTGCTGTAGGGCTGTTGTGCAGCAGTTGGTGTAAAAACATGGTCTCACATTTTAGAAAGAAACCAACAATGTTTTTGTCATGTTAAAGAAGTAGATTGGAAATGATGATTGTTAATATGTTTCAATTGATTTAAATCAGATGGCATGCTTTTGCACACATCCAATAGTATGTGAGATTGAAAAAAAAAAGCACCAACTGGTATACTGTTTTAATAGCAAAGAAATGTGAGTGTGAAGTTTTTGTATGCATATCCTTCAACACATGCAAATATTTTAGTTAATTTTTGGGGGGAATAAACTGTACAATGATTATGCTTGAGAATCTGCTTACTGAGTAATTACCACATGTTGACTTATGCAAACCTCTCCATTGTTCCGCACGTATGACAAAAACTGTGTTTTATTGCATTCATACATTACGAAAAGGCTGTTGGAAATAAATGTATGCAATATTTTACAAATCTGTACAATGTTTTGAATGCAGATCAGTGCTTTGCAGGCCTTGAAGGCCCTGAAATCACACCGCTGTTAAATATAAAACAAACAAATATATGGACAGTTGGTGACTAACAACAAAGGAGAGCATTTTTTGTCTGTGTGTGATACAGGGGATCGGAATCTTTTTTGATGCAACATGTCGACTGATTAACATTTCCATAACAGTTTTAGGGAGAAGTCATTGTGATGTTTTATTCATACCTAACAACACCTTAGCATTTACTAACGTCATCCGCGTCCTTAAATGTAAAGGTGGGCATGGGAAAAACAACTTTTAATTAACAAATAGTGCCATGAATTGGTAGTGGCTTCAATTGACTAACAAAGTTACCAATCTGATAGGACCTACTAGCACTTGGCACCTGGCAGTGGTAAATTAACCTGGAGCTGAACCGATACTGGTTTATCAAGCAAAAAGCACAAACTAAACCAACAGAGTTTTCGCTCCAGTATTGACCCTAACCTTTTGTCAGCTAATTTAGGGTAAATCAATTAGCCTGTTTCAACTTAAAATCCTTTTGGACAACAAGAGTAAATTCTGAAATCCTAATGAATAGCCACAGAAAACGTTGTGTGAGTAAGGAATCCAAACAAATCATTTGGCAAAACCTTTTTCTTCGTGCAGATTGGCGCTACACATTTCTGTCCTTCACAATTGTGTAATGGAAATTGGTGACTTTCTCTCTCCTCATGCTACTTAATTCCATGTCACGGGCGCATATAATTAACTCAAACTTATGTTATTGTCTGTCCATGGGTGCCTTCAAAGCGCTGTCCAACTACATACTTTTGTTTGGACCAATACATTATCTCTACTCCTCCATCATGTCACTGTGGGATTATTGGGATCACTGTCTGTCAGAAGCAATCTGTGGCTACAAAAGAAGAATGACCAGCCAAACTCTGTTTTTCTGCTTGGTTAATCTTACGTCACCTTCTACGGAGATCCAATTATATTTCTCCTTCAAAGAATATGTAGCAGCTGAAGCAGAGCTAAGATGAGAGATATGTGTGGGTGGAAGAAGTTTGGTCGGCAGAACAAAATCTTCAATCCTCGGTTTAATCATATCTTGATTAGTATTACACTGTTTAACCGGCCCGTGCAGGCAAGATTGTGTTTGGGGCCAGAATTTGTATCTGGGTTTTATTCAAACTTCATAGTAACAATAAGAATACTGTAAATTTTGCATCAAGTCTATTTACTTTGGTGGTTGTGATCACAACGGGGAAGAGTCTAGCGTCCTGATGAATAAAAATCTTTTTGGGAACAGAAATGAAGTCAGACATTAAAACGATTACACACTCAACAAATAGGAAAGGACTCAAGACTTTGTATTTATGGGAGCGTATAATATTTTTGTAGAATAAATTTATTTTCATGTTTGTTTGTGTCCCCCTGGCTGTTAGTTTGATGTGTTGATCTGTATTCTTGAATAACGCTTTTTAGATAAATAAATATATATATTTGTTCAATAAATACTTGTACAGTTACCTAGGTACCAGAGTGGGGTTAGCTATGGTTATAGGATTTGGCTGAGATATAGGCCTTATATGGCCCACATTGTGGCTACCAGATGTGGACCATGAAAGGACCATAATTCATAAACCATAAATAAACAGGTAGCATGCGATGCCTGTCATTGTGTGCTGAAATAAGAAGCAAAAATGAAGAAACAAAAACCAATAAGAGCTTTTTTTTTAAAAAAAAAACAAATGATGCAAGTTGGCTTTCATATGTTGTGGCTATGTTGACTGTTGAGGACTTGTGGAAGTTAGTCTAATCTTTTCATAATGTTGAATAGCTAGTTTCACAAAAAAGAGAGAGAGAGAGAGAGAGACATTCTACACAGATGAAACAGCGTTTGGTCTCACTAGACGTAGGCTAAATGTAAAACAACAGCGTTTTTATACTGTATAGGCGTCTAGCAGGAAGCAATTTTTGTTTAATGTATATATATATATATATATATATATATATATATATATATATATATATATATATATATATATATATATATATATATATATTTGTTTTATTCTAGCCATGATACATTGCAGGCAATTCCTGATGACAATGGGGCAGGTCCTAGTCAGTCAAGAGAGGATCTGCCTTTGGTGAACCACCACAGTTCATACACTATTTTTAAATGTCAAAATAAAATCTAATTTTGTGGTTGTAATGATGTTCTAAAGGGTGATTTGGCATTCGGGACAAACAACAGTTTCGTCTTGCATTGTATGACTATTGATCAGACATTTTCTTTTAACTATTCACTATTATTTCAAATTAAAAAAAAATATATATATATATATCCATCCATCCATTATCTATACCGCTGGAGCCTATCCCAGCTGTCTTTGGGCAGTAGGCGGGGGACACCCTGAATTGGTTGCCAGCCAATCGCAGGGCACACAAAGACAAACATCCGCACTCACAATCACACCTAGGGGCAATTTTAGAGAGTCCAATCAACTTACCATGCATGTTTTTGGAATGTGGGAGGACACCGGAGTACCCGGAGAAAACCCACGCAGGCACGGGGAGAACATGAAAACTCCACACAGGGAGGCCGGGGCCGGGATCGAATATATATATATATATATATATATATATATATATATATTTATATATATATATATATATATATATATATATATATATATATATTAGGGCTGGGCCGATAATTCGATATCGATATGTATCGCAATTGACACGTGATCGATACCAATAGAAAATGCCTTCGATAAAACGTTCAATAGAAAAAAGAAAAACAAACATGATCGCAGCATGGTGCGTGATCTAGGCAGCGCACTTCCGCCTCCAAACATGAAGAAGAAGCGTTTAAACCAAAGAAGAAGCAGCTTTTAAACCAACAAGGAAGAAGCATTTAAACCAACAAGAAGAAGCTGTTAACTCAACGGAGCACGCTCGCAGCGCTCGCGGGCCCGGCGGCCGTGCGCTACGCTCGCAGGCCCGGCGGCCGTGCGCTACGTTCGCGAGCCCGGCGGCCGTGCGCTACGCTCGCGTCTAGCGAGCGAGCGCCGTAACTTTGCTCAAATAAATTACCACTGGACTCGGTAGAACTCTTACAATTAAATTATATTATGCATGATAACCCTATTAAAAACCCGTGGATCGAGCCATGGTGTACAAGTAGAGGAGTTCTTGTCTTTGACATACTAGCAGTAGTTAGCCTTATCCAACATCGGCATCGCACTCAAGGTAAAATCAAGCAAGTAAAATATGAATGGACTATGGCAATAGTGAGTCCGCTAAAAAGATAAAGTAGTTCTAAGACGGTTGGTCAACGATGATGTATGCACTGCAAAAGAGTCTAGTATTCATTCGCTTACATTGGATGAACAATGAATCAAGGCTTGTGTGTCAACAACTGCTTTGGGGTAGACCTAATGCAAATATGCATTTACAAGGCACTGATGGAGGACAAACTGCACATTACACTACATAATGATGTACAAAAACAGTTAACTATTATTAAAAGTTAAGGTTTAAAACAAAATCAATAATTATCAATATTGACTGATATGAAATACTTAGATTGTGACAGTTTTTCAAACATTTCTCAGCCCTTCTAAGCACATTATCTTTAAAATGAAGTTTATTTAATCTTTATATCGACCAGGTTATTTCACTCTTTCATAGTTACATTGACCTCTTATTAAAGGTTAAGTATTATGTTAAAATAAAATAACATAAATGTATTTTTCTTCAGGTCATTATTGTCAATAGTTTAAAAAAAGAAAAATATCAACATATATCGATATCGACCATTATGAAACACTTATATCGTGATATACTTTTTAGTCATATCGCCCAGCCATAATATATATATATATATATATATATATATATATATATATATATATATATATATATATATATATATATATATATATATATATATATATATATATATATGGGTCACGTTAATGGTGGAAAAAGTTTTAAAATTATTTGTCTTGGTGTCATTTTGTTGTATCACAAACACCTGGTATTTAAGGTCGTGCAGACTTTTTATAGACACTGTATGTTTGAGTGGAGCATATTCGTGTAAATCCACTTCTTTCTGGCATCTTGAACACATAAGCCTGTGCCGTAGGCCTCTGCAAGAGTGAGTGGCCTGTAATTAGAATGTGCACAACAGGTATTTTTTTTCCTAATTAATTTAGGTATGAACAGGCAGTGGTGCATGTTTTACACTTTATTACACAGTGATGTTAAAGTGTTGGCAGTGGAAAGTGTGCCCTACTTTTTCAGTCATGCTGTGAGTGATAACAAACAGAAGTCTGGGAACGGGGTTGTGGAAATCAGTCAAAAGGATAGCTTGGGAATGGTAAGCAAAAGATGTCTAGATGGTGCTTGTTGCATACTGAGTGTATCTTGAGGAACACGTCACATACCAAGTGTCAGAACTTAGATCTGGCTGCAACGGATCAAGCTTCTAAAGCTCCAAAGGTGCTGACTTGCCCACCAGTGTGTTTATACCCTCTCATCCACCATTTTATGGGAGGGAAAAAATCCTCTTAGGACTCAAGATGCTTTTCGAAACTTTTCCAGTTTTTCCACAGCTAAGGAGATTCACAACATAATTTTAGTGGCCTGCCATTGTGCCTTGATGGCCATCCCATACAACACACTGCTTTGGCAGTCAGGGGTGTCAAAAGTCATTTTTGTCGCGGGCCACATTATAATTCCAGATTCTCTCAGAGGGCCGTTATGACAGTGAGCACCCTTTCTTATCATTAAAATATAAACAACAAATTCATATATAACTGTATAACTAGTTTTGAAATCAGAAATCGAGGATAATAGTTTGTTCAACTCTTGTTCAAGTTACTATGAGCTCAAAAAATGCTTGCAATATCTCGTTATTATTCATTACATTTGACCATTTGAACTATTATGTTAACAAGAATCATGGAAGTTGATGAACATGATTTACTTCCGCAGGCCACAAAAAATGATGTGACGGGCCAGATCTGGTCTTTGGGTATTGAGTTTGACACCTATGGCGTCGATGGTTTCCAAATGGGATGTAACAAGCGCAGAGTGGTGTTGCATATTGTGGGGTAAAACATCTTTTAAAAGTGAAATGCCTGCTCTTAATGTACTCCGGTCACAAGATCAAATAACATAAGAGGAGTGGTAATGAGAGGTTTTGCAAACAACATGGATTGTTTAAGGCCATTCTTCAGATGAAGTCAGATGATCTTCTAGAACAAACTTAGTTTAGTACTATCTCCTTTTATTTGCTGTCTTTTATTATTTTTGCAACAAATAATAGCACAAAACATAAGGATGGATGGATGGATGTGAATAAATTCGTGCTGTGGTCCCGAAACGTGTAACACATTACCAAACTCAGTAACTGTAATAATATTAACAAAAAAAGTTTCTCTACTGAGCATGCTAGATGAGCTGATCATTCCATCAAGTGTTGTAGTAGGGCATAGGTGTCAAACTCGTGTCCTAAAGGGCCACTTTCCTGCATGTTTTCCATCTCTCCTTGCTGCAACATACCTGATTCAAATGATCAGCTCATCAGCAAGCTCTGAAGGAGTCTGATACTATCCTGATCATTGGAAACAGGTGTGTTGCAGCACAGAGAATTGGAAAACATGCAGGAAAGCGTCCCTCCAGGACCGGACCTTGATACCTGTGTAGTAGGGAGAGATCCAAAACAGGCGGGGTATAGCTCTCGAGGAACTGGAGTTCCCCACCCTACTGCACTAGAGGGTAACACTGGAGTGGATTTTCACTCCCATTCCATTCCCACAGAAAAGAAAAATTCCTTCCATCCCTCTCCCGGATTGTAGTTAAAAAAAAAAAAAATCCTGCCCCGTCCCTCTCCCAGTGAGAACAAGTTCCACTCCCGTCCTGCTCATGTTCAGAATGACTCCCACTCCTGTACCGCTCCCATTTTGGAGGTGAGCTACATTAAAAATGGCTATGCATCAGGCTGAAGTTTTTTTTTTCCCTACTGTATAATCCCGCTCCCGTCGGCTCCCGTGACCTTTATATCCTGTCCCGTCCCAATCCCGTGCTGAAATGTAAAGTTGATTGGGGATTCACGAAGACATGTCAATCACTACCACACACTGAGCCACGTGGCTAAAGTACCATGCAGAACGCAGGGTTCTTTAAGATTTCAGAGTGGCCAGCCATTGGCAGCTAGTTTTGCTGCACTTGAGAGAGTCACTCATGTAATGACCAATCAAGAAAGTTTTGTACGCCAAGAGTAGTGGTGTGAATCACTGACTCTAATTTGGTCACAATTGTCAAGTTCAATCGCATTCGGCCGCTTCAAGCCTTAGATTGCAACTGCAACTTCATTGTTGATGACTCGTGATGTCAACACAACCACTGCCTGAACATTTGTCCACAAAGTGTGTAACGTTAATCCCCCTCTCCCTATATATTTGCATGCTCGCTATATAGGGTTATATCGCTATAAACAGGAATCGAGTGCAACCAGGACCATCGTTCCGGTTCTCCAGGAATCATTCAGATTTTAAAATGTCGTTGCAAAGTTTCGATTCCTAGTTAGCCGCGAGGAAGAAGCACGAACGAAGTAGGACAGATGTGTGCGCACGGCGTGCAGCCCCTCCTGACGCTGAAGCTGCGCCGTGAGCGCACGGCAGTGTGCCCACGCTGGTTGCTCCTCTCAGTCAGCCAATCTGCTCGCTTCGTGCCATCAGGTGAGGGTCGCAGGTCTTTCCACTTCACTGAAAAAGTGAGGGCACATTTATTTAGGGATTTAGAGACATTTGACAATCGGGCCTTTGTTGACTGATTGAAAGAAGTGGAAAATGTTCAAATTTGGCCCCTCGGAAGGGGGACATAGAATCAGAAACATCACATCGTTCTTGTGGATGAAAACATTTTACTGTTTTCCATGTGGCATAAGCCTCAAATCTCTGGTGTGGGGGATAAGGTTTTTAAACTGAAAGATGTTGCTAGAATGCAATGCAACAAGTTCATTGTGACAATAACTGTTTTTTATAAATGTAAAATTGCCCTGCTGGGCGAGGACTTCAGCAATTTTCAACCAGCAAATGCAATTGTCAGGACTGAATAAAAAATGGGTCATCCTGGCCGCATAGTCTCTTTAAGATTTGTACATTATGCATTAAAACTCCTTGGCACAATTACAGTAAGCCAACTGAGGAGGGACATATTACATTGACGTCAGTAACTAAAGAGCCACTTGAAATTGAACCCGTTTGGACATCTAAAATAAAGATCGATTTTCTTTTCCTGTTTTTTTCTGCTGCAGACACTGCCTTGAGCCAGGTGGCCTGTTGCGAGCAAAATGTCAGCCCGTCCGTATTAGCCATACAATGAGCACATTATATTCGTAAAATTGAGTTAGAATTACATAATACACTCAAAAGTAATGGTTCAGTATTAATCCCACGAGTTCTGGCTTGATGATACATCTCCAGGGAGCAAGTGAAAGAGGCATGTTCACAAATCGTTTCACTTTGCCACATCCAGTACGGCTGCAGCGTTGAGGTAGTCAAGGTGTGCTTTATGGATACGTACTGTAAATATTGCCTATGTTAATACTTGCCAGCGGTTGCCGCAAAGGGCGCCATTCAAAACTATTGACTGGGAGTGGCAGTACTGCATGAATATAGTAGTTTACAGAAGCATAATAAATATGGTGCAAAGTACTGTCTGGAGGGTATTAATCATTTCCCCCCCATGCATAGGTGGTTTTGCAGATGATGTGGTACTGTTGGCTTCTTAAAGCCGCAAACTTCAACTCTCACTGGAGCGTTTCTCAGCTGAGTGTGAATCGGTTCGGATGAAAATCAACACCTGCAAAACTGAGAAGATGGTCCTCAGTCGAAAACAGGTGGAGTGCCCTCTCCAGGTTGGAGATAAGATCCTGCCCTAAGTGGAGGAATTGAAGTATTGTGGGGTCTTGTTCACATGTGTGGGGAGGATCGAACCGGAGATCGAGAGGTGGATGCAATGATGCAGACTCTGTATCGGTCCGTTATGGTGAAGAGGGAGCTGAGCCTTCCGGCTCAGCTCTCGATTTACCGGTCGAGATACAGGCGGCCAAAATGAGTTTCCTATGCAGTGTGTCGAGCCTCTCCCTTAGAGATAAAGTGAAAAGCTCAGTCATCCAGATGGGGGCTCAGAGTAGGGGCTGCTCCTCCGCATTGAGAGGAGCCAGATGAGGTGGCTCGGGTATCTTGTCAGGATGCCACTTGGACACCTCCCTAGTGAAGTGTTCCGGGCATGTCTCACTGGGAGGAGGCCCCAAGGCCGGACCAGGACACGCTGGGGAGACTCGCATCAAACTTGCAAGCCCAGGGAATATAGAAAAGGAAATCTGAGCTTGCAATTTGTGTGTATGGGTGTGTACGTGGGTGTGTGCGCTAGTGTGTGAGTGATTGTGCATGTGCTTGTGTGTGCGCACGCGCATGCGTATGTAGCAGTGGGATAACCTTTGCCTCACCAACTGAACCTCCTGCCACTCCACTGCAATCCCAGGTAAAGCTTCCAGGTAAAGAACCACCACTGCTTTTGAGCAATGTGACCCATGATCTTTTTTTTAAATATCTGTAATATTCAATGTTTCGGGCTCAACGAGGTAGCGACAGCAACATAGTGAGGCTGTCAAATCTGGCATAACAGGTTGTGATGCATCTTTAATGTTAAATTGTGTTTTAATATTTAAATGGTGGAGCAGAGCATGAGATGCACTCTGCTGCAAAGCTGTTAAATTGTTTTGATGTGTCCGTCCACTTATCTGGGCATGATAACCTACAGTATAAGGCAGATAGTACTGCCTCTTAACCATTGTGATGCAGTTTTGTAAATACAGTATTTAGTTCAATGCACTAAAAAGGAGCACATCGGGTTCCAATTAGACTGTGATGACCTGAGTAACACTGAACCTGCCCTTTTATGGCTCCTCAGTGTTCACTCGACACTTTGTAATTGCACCAAGGCTGGTTCTTCATTTATTCCCACTCAATAATAAGGACTATAATTGATCTCAAAGGCAAACTCAGCAAGGTTTACTTCCTATGAGGATGTCTCAATTTTAACAGTGTGTCACACCCATGGCTATATGTGTGTCTATTGTATAGACATTTTCAGTTTTTATAAAATAATTATTGCAAAATAACGCAAGGTTATTTTAAGAGGAAACAAAGACTTCCACTTCCGGGTTGTTTAGATGGATACGCTGGTAGAGATTTTTACGGTCTAAAAATGTTCCACACAAGGACATACTTCGCTGCAAAGGGATAAGGTACTAAATGTTAACAGTTACTTTACAAAAACAAAATTGCTGTCCCGGATTACACACACAAGACTGAATGGGCGTGTTTCTGTCAGTCCATGAAATGGCGTCTTTGACTTCTGTGGCATTATCCATGGTATTACATGTGTTGTACCATTAGAGTGCAGAATATGCATGTGCCATATGACTACTGGGAAGCACATGAAAAGCGTTGTGCAGGCAATTAATGAAGGCGTCAATCAATTACACGATTCTTTGTGGAGTATTTCCCCCTTTGGATTGACTGGGCCAAACCAGAGGTAAGGGCTTTTTGGTCCTGACCTTAATCACTGGGTTTGTGCAAAAACAACTCTCACTATGAGGAGCTGCTGCAAACAACGGTCTTACAATATGCACTGTACACTGGTGGCTGCAAAAGATGAAATTCACTAGTGGTCGTTAAATGGAAGCAAATGGGGTGTTGCAGCCGTTTGTCAGAAGGCCACTTAGGACGTACAAGACATGCAGTCGCAGCTCTCAAAAGATGAAGGACAGAGTGGAAATATCAAGAGCAGGTTTGTGACATTAGATTTGCTCTGCACATTGTAGCAAAGAAGGAGGTGTTTGACAGCAATTTCCTGTTTGTTTATGTGATAGATGGTTGCCTTTGTAAAGGGCATTGCCATAGATATGAGACACCATTGATCCCATCAGGCCAATGTATACAGTACATATATGCAGGAGGAAAAAATGAATAATGAATTAAATTGATATCATTAAACTTTGCATGGCTACAGTCTTCAAAAGGTCAATTGAACACTGAATCATATCTATGCGGCAGTATCTAAAATGGTTTTTGGCAAAAGTACACTGATACAATCTCCTTTTGCAGATGTAATTTCTAGCAAAGCTACACAAATGTGAATACATGGCCAGTCTTATTGTTCTTCTACTTCATCTTCTGTTATTCAGGTCTAGCATGGTGAGTCATGTTTCCAACGCACTTGATTCTGTAACTTTTTTACACTAGATGCCCTTGCTGGCGCAACCCTTTGTCAGTGGTTCTGTGTTGGGAGCTTGGACGGAAGCCAAACTACATACTGTAGCTGCTTAATAGACGACTTTAAATACCACTGCAATAATAATGCCCTAAAAATACTGGCAAATAAAAGAATTACAGGCTCAAGGTATTTTTAGGTATGGTAGGTGAAATATTAAAGGACAGTAGTTTTGATAAGTTCCACACTTAACTCTTCTGTTAACGGTCTTGGAGAAATTACCAAATTAATTTAGAATTTTTTTAGGCTATATTAATGTTATTTCGTACCTTATACGGCTATACAATTAATATATACATGCGAGAAGAATTTTCACAATTCCAGCGTCATGCACAAGAAGCATGACTAGAGGAGCCAGTCATGCACCATGTGGACACAGGAAGGAGTCCTTCCTGTGCCATTGTAGTGCAGTGTAATCATATTATATGGTTCGTAGCATTATATAAAACATGTCCATTGTGCCATATAATCATATAGCTTTTATTAGACTTTGTTTTTGAGGTCAATAAGTGATGAGAAGGTTTGGGGGAAAAAAAACAATACTCAATCATCGATTCGATCAGAAGATGGAGCAATATACCTATATATCAATATATATTTATTCAACAGTCGACCCGACCCGCCCATAGCGAGAATACATTGGAAAACATTTTTTCACAGAAACTAATAATTATTAAATATCAGAGCTGGGCATCGCCTAACGGGCCCATTATATTGGATGAATGGTATTTAAACAAACATGACCAGAAAAAGCTAAAATAAAAATAGATGTAGAATGTAGAATAATCTGCCATGTGTGCCACACATCCTATGATCCATGTGGTATTAATGGACCTACAACATGCATCATACTCTTCTTCATGCATCTACTCTTATTGATTTTTAAATAACACAAAGAGGAAGCAACCTCCATGTATGTTCTGAAATGCTATCATGCCAGCCATTAGAGCCACAGCGGGATCATAACATCTCCTACAAAGTGTGCTTTCAGCACAGAATCCACTCATCCTGGAGCTTCCACACTCAGTCATGCAGCTCCCACTGACTCCACTACGGCAGCAGAGCCATTTGAACTCTGCATTGATCTGCCGTCTTCATATAATGAGCCTGTGAAACCAACTCAGTGCAAGCGACTCTACTAAGAAGCTTTGTGAGTTGCAGCCAATGTTGATGCTATTATCTAGTTGAAATGGTTATTGGGACACACACAATTCATCATTCAGGCACTGTTGTTTTTCTTACTCCATATGCATTTTAGTGTAAGTAAGACTGAGATGTGATTGCAAATCTGTAATATCTTGCCCGTTTAAGAAGTAATAAAGACATATCGATTCCAACTCGGCAGTTTGTCAACCTGTTGGTTGGCACTACAGGACTATGAAAAGTGTTAGGTAAGATATTGATCCATGTATTGTGTGGCACTCACAAAAGCTCTTCTGACAGTCCAGCGTATCGTAACATCATCCAACATTAATCACATAGATCACAAGCAGGTACCATGAAAGCTTCTTTGAAATTACTGTCAACTGTTGATTTACTTTTCATGGGCAAAAGCATTTTATAAAATAAATGAAGACAAAGTTATATTTATCTTTTTTTTTTTTTTGCTGATCCTAAAAACTATCCTATCCATGAGTCAAAATCCGTGACTGATCCGAACCGTGACTTATGTGATCCGTTGCACCACTATTAGCTTGTTATGTGCATTTTTGTTTTGACTCACTGTTTTACTTCCAGTTTAACTTGTTGGCTCAATGTTGGCATTATGCGTACTTATACGATTCTGACTTTGGGTCCGGAGATGCACCAGTTCTACGGCTAGGCGCTGGCCCCAGGTAGGATCACCGACTCCGCAAAGGGTAACTGCTGCCATCGTGGGATCCCAGCAGCCATCGCAGCTTCCGTGGGAAGGGCCTGGCAAACATCCAGAGTCGCCACCATGGCCCGTGCTTGCCGGCATGGAGCGGGTCGAGGAGGCTGACTGAGTGGAGCAGGCGGTAGAGGAGAGCTGAGCCAAAAGGTGAAGCTCTCAAAATTGCCAGTTGATCTACATTCCAACCCTCATCTGTGGTCGCGAGTTGTGGGTCATGACCAAAAGAACAAGATCCCAGATATAAGCCACCTAAATTAGACAATGTAGGGTTTCTGTGCTCTCCCTTACAGATGTGGTGAGAAGCTTAGTCATCTGGGAGGGACTCCAACTACAGCTGCTACTCTTCCACATTGAGTGGAGCCACATGAAGTGGCTCAGCCATCTGGTTAGGATGCCTCCAGGACACCTCCTTGAGGAGGTTTTTCGGACACGTTCCACTCGAGGACGCCAGAAGGACCACCCAGGACACACTGGGGAAGCCAATTGTCTCCTGGCTAGCGTTGGATGTCAGGTCCGACAAAAATGGACAGGAGAAAATGTGGATCCCAAAAACGTAGAATAGGACAAAGTCGTCAAATAGAAAATTACAAAATTCAAAAATGAATGACAAAGTATGGACAACGGATGCTGGCGAAAACAAAGCCAGGGAACATCAAATAGGAAACACAAAACCCTTGCACAAGGCAAGGAACAATTTACTAACCGAAAGACAAAAACGAGATTGCAAAAAACTCCCAAAACACGAAACACAAAGCGCTCAGTCAAAGTGACGAGGAATAAAAAGCCACGATACGAAGAGGCGGCGTGGGAACGGGGGGCGGGGCCAAAGGACAGTCCCCCACCGCCTTGACAGAGGAGACGTGGAACACAGGATGGACCTTCAGCGTCGGGGGCAAGCGGAGCCTCACAGCGACAGGATTGATGATCACCTCAATCTCAAACGGCCCGATAAACTTGGGCCCAAGTAGTGTTGTTCCGATACCGATTCTGGTATCGGCAAGTATCCTGATACCGCATTAAAATGCTGGTATCGGCATCGGCAGGCCTAATACGATAGGTGCCGCACGAGACGGCATGACAAAAAATTGATGCATTTCGGCATGGTTACCAGACAGACGGAGCAGTACGGGACACGTGGCAAATTTGATTTCTGCTAGGAGACGCACATCAAAATCAGTAACCCTCTTGACCTCGGTCAGGTCTTCCATTGAGCAGCCCAAGGTTTCCACTATGTCGGGATCAATAAAACAGTCATCTGCCCCTGAATCAATAAGCGCAGTAACCGTTACATGTTTGCCAAGCACACACAATTCGCCCCTAAGATCGAGTCTTTTAGAGTCTGCTGAGTCACTGGAAACTCGTCCGATGGAAGCCACAGTATTGTTAGAGTCAGGAACCCCCACATGCGAAAACTTACGGGAGAGCGGTCTCATAGGACACTTCACCACTCGGTGTCCCGTCTGTCCGCAATAGAAGTAGGCCATGGATAGTGCACGCCACCTCCTCTCCTTGGGGGTTAGCTTTCCACCGCCTAGCTGCATCGGCTCCTCCTGCGTCATCCTGGATGTCTTGGGAGGTGGCTGGCATCCAGATGCGGATCCCGACTCCTCTGTAGGAACCTGGAGGGGCCAGTGGCTCCCAAAACCTGAGCGATGACCCTCGAAGGTACGCTCCCGACGACGGTCACGCAGCCGGTTGTCCAACCGAATAGCAAGTGCAATAAGTTCGTCTTTAAGAGATTAATTCAGTCCACGACGAAATATGCTACGAAGTGCACAGTCATCGAACCCACTTTCAGCCGCAAGAATACGGAAGTTTATAGAATAATCAGCAGCAGATTGGTTATCTTGAACGCAATCTAACAAACGACCTCCAGCCTGCCTTCCCTTTACCGGGTGGTGAAACACTTGGCGAAACTCTTTAACGAACTCAGGGTGGGAAGACCGGAGCTCGGGTTTGGCATTGCTCACCGCCAAAGCCCTCGCAGCAGCTTGACCAGACAGGAGATTCATAATAAACGCCACCCGCAAGCTATCGGTGGCATAGGTAAGTCGTTGCTGATCGAAAAATGAGGGAACATTGATGGAGGAACTGCCCACACAAACCGGGTTCACCCTCATACCGTGTAGGGTGGGGTAAATTGGGCTCCCTACAGCGTAACATGCCAGGAGGCATCGAGCTTGATGCAGCTTGGAAATCCGAGGGGGGCATTCCCCGGATGTTGCGCTGCTCAAACTGGGCACTCAGACTGTCGCACCGCTGGGCCAGCATCGTCACAGCAATACAGCCAATATATTCTGTGTTCTAATTCTACAAAATGTAAATCCACTTGTTATTCCTGGAATGAAACATCACCTGACTCCCACCTGTTTTCAAAGGCAAGCCATCCATCACCAAAGCTTTGTTGCTCCTCAAAGACAGGAAATGAGAAACCCTCCCTCCCACCGCCACCAATTATTTGACCTGCCCCTTCATTATGGGATCGGTTTGCGCAGCTAGTTGGTGACGCATTGTTCAAACATATCAGATCTTATTTCCATGACAGCTTGCCTGGTTTGATATTTTTTAAGCAGATGAAAACATGGCCTTTGCAGTACAATCAGTGGGGTGCACACATTTCACACCGTTTCATCACGTTGTCCACTTACATTACCTCTGCTGTTCAATATATGACACATTCTATTGAAGAATTCAGATCATTCAAGTTGTGTTATTACATGACATTGCATAATACTGCTGGAAAGGAAGCAAGATTATTTAACAAGTCTACACAAATCGAAAGGACAACAAGACTTTTTAAATAATTTGCGGCTCTCAAACACACTTAAGAATCAGGAATTTAAACAATGAACAATGGTAAATTAGATTCACAGCATCCATGACCAATCATACAAACCACCGTGCAGGAATACAGTGATGACTAAAATCAGTAAAATGTATGACGGAGTAAGAAAAGCAAACTTGACGTTTTGGTGGTGGCTTTGGACAAATGTATTGCTATAACCTTAGATCACTGTATCTTAACTGGCAACCATGGTTATTTGAGGGTGACCGGACACTTCATTGATGGTGAGTAAAACTTTTGCACTGCCGTGATAACAAACCAGGCACTTGGCTGATAAATGTGTTAAACAGTTGCTTAAGGTGGAAAATTACGGAATGGGTAATTAAACACAAAATATCCACCGATACAGATACATAAATATGGGACTTGGTGATTTTTCTCAGAAAATTTTAAGCGAGATTAATATTAAATTAGGTCAATTCATTACGGATCGTAATTAATCAATTTTTTTCTACACTTTTGTTTTTGCTCCCATTGTTTTATGAGATGAACTCAAACGTCTAAAACTTTTACCACATACACAATATCACCATTTCTGTCAAATATTCTCCACAAACAAGTCTAAATCTGTGATAGTGAGCACTTCTCCTTTGCCGAGATAATCCATCCCACCTCACAGGTGTGCCATATCAAGATGTTCATTAGAAATCATGTTTAGCACACAGGTGTGCCTTAGACTGCCCACAATAAAAGGCCACTCTGAAAGGTGCAGTTTTAGCACACAGCTCAACACCACAGATGTCACAAGATTTGAGGGAGGGATGTGATTTGCATGCTGATAGCAGGAATGTCAACCAGAGCTATTGTTTGTGTATTGAATGTTCATTTCTCTACCAAAAGCCGTCTCCAAAGGCGTTTCAGAGAATAAGTCAGAACACCAAACCAGCCTCACAACCACAGACCATGTGTAACTACACCAGCTGCGGACCTCCACAGCCAGCATGTTCGCCTCCAAGATCGTCTGAAACCAGCAACTCGAACAGCTGCTGAAACAATCGGTTTGCATAACCAAAGAAATTCTGCACAAGCTGTCAGAAACCGTCTCAGGGAAGCTCATCTGCATGCTCGTCGTGCTCATCAGGGTCTCAACTTGACTCCAGTTCGTCATCGTAACCAACATGAGTGGGCAAATTCTCACATTTGATGCTGTGTGGCATGTTGGAGAGGTGTTCTTTTCTCGGATGAATCCCGGTTTACAGTGTTGAGGACAGAGGGCTGACAGCGTGTGCCTTTCTAATTGGTTCACGGTTTCCCTTGCCCGGACGCGAGTCACCGTGGCCCGTTTCTGGAGGCAGGCCTGGAGCTGGGGCTCACTGGCGATCGCCTGGTGGCCGGGCCTGCAACCATGGATCCTGGCCGGACTCAGCCCGAAAAGGCAACGTGGGTCGCCTTTCCCATAGGCTCACCACCTGTGGGAGAGGCCAAAGGGGTCGGGTGCCTTGTGAGCTGAGCGGTGACAAAAGGCAGGGACCTTGGCGGTATGTTCACTGGCTACAGAAACTAGCTCTTGGAATGTCACCTCTCTGGCAGGGAAGGAGCCTGAGCTGGTGTGCAAGGCAGAGAAGTTCCGACTGGATATAGTCGGGATCACCTCCACGCACAGCTTGAGAGGAGTTGGACACTCTTCCATTCTGGAGTTGCCCAAGGTGAGAGGCGCCGAGCAGGTGTGGGCGTACTTATTGCCCCTCGGCTTGGCGCCTGTACATTGTGGTTCACCCCGACGGATGAGACGTATCCTCCCTCTGCCTTTGGGTGGGGGGACAGGTTCTGACTGTTGTTTGTGCCTATGCACCAGCACAGCAGTGCAGAGTATCCACCCATTTTGGGGTCCCTGGAGGGTGTGCTGGAGAGCACTTCCCCCAGGGAATCCATTGTTCTAGAGGGGACTTCAATGCTCACGTGGGCAATGACAGTGGGGCGTGATTGGGAGGAACCGTGGATAAACCCTCAGCAGGTAGTGTATGGGTGTCTAGATGTGTTTTGTGAAACTGGAGAAGGCGTTCGACCGTGTCCCTCGGAGAGTTCTGTGGGGGATGCTTTGGGGTTACGGGGAACCGGGTCCCTAATATGGGCTGTTTGGTCCCTGTACCACTGATGTCAGAGATGGTCTCCATTGCCGGCAGCAAGTCGTATTCGTTTTCAGTGAGAGTTGGATTCCACCAAGGGTGTCCTTTGTCAGTACAGAATTTCTAGGCGAAGCCGGGGAGTTGTAGGTCTGGTTTGGTGGCCTCAGTATTGCATCTCTGCTTTTACAGATGATGTGGTACTGTTGGCTTCTTCAAGCCGTGAGCTCCAACTCTCACTAGAGCGGTTCGCTGCCGAGTGTGAAGAGGTAGGGATGAAAATCTGAGGCCATGGACTTCAGTCAAAAAAGGGTGGAGTGCCCTCTCCAGATCAGGGATGAGATCCTGTCTCAAGGAGGACATTAAGTATCTTGAGGGGGGGTGAGGGGCGATTCTGTGCATGAATCTTTTGAATGTTTCTTTTTGATGAACTGATACTAATGATTCAGTTCACTTAAAAGAAATGTGATGCCCATCACTACGCTTTTGTGCTCACAGTTTTCAGTTCGGTTTGACTTGACTCTTATAAAAAGTATTTGTCTTCTAGTTAAAAGTGAAAGTGTGTATGTCCACAGCATTAATTATTATTATTATTGAAGTTATTATTATTTTGTTACTTTGGCTCCACTGGTTGGAAAGCACTAATTTAATAATTATTTCCGTAATAAAACCTGAAATTAGTAAATAAGTCTCATATGATGCATATAGACTAAGATGTGTCATAATTCAAATCTTGTAGGGGTTGATGAGCGATCATGTGTATTGTTAATACTCTACCTGGTGACAATTATGTGTGAATGTAAGGTGTGCAGAAAAATACTGGATATTTTTGTTGATTGTTGTTAAATGTTGCTGAATTTTTGGGAAGTTCTCAAATATTATAACAAAAGCGCTAATGAGCATCACAAGAGTGTGGCCGTTCCTTCAGCTCTTCCAGAGCAGGTTTAATGGTGCGTAGAGATGCACACTTGAATACCCAACGAGGAGCAGAAGCCAAACTCGATTTGCAGCATCGTACAAGGCTTCAGAGACAAGCTCATTATGCAGTTCAGGACAAACTGTATCGTCAATTAACATTCATCATGCTCAATCTACCTCAAACCCTCTGTCGTCCTGCCAGGGGTAAAAATGCAAAGCAGCCCTGATCTGCTGCTGCCACTGCTTGCAGGTTTGTTTGCAGACAGAGGTTAATGGGAGCAGAGCGGTATGTCACTGTATTGCAGTTTTAAGCATGTATTAAGCAGACCTGTAGCTGGAAAGTTCAGCATAACCGATGTTTACCCAGTGATACATGAGCAATGTGTTGAAGTGAGTCAACAGGTCATCTCTGTTGAAGAGTGTCTCTCCCTGGTGTGAGGTCACGCCAATGAGCAGTAGGGATGGGCAATACCAGCGATTTTGGATTTGATCCAATACCAAGTATTACTGGACCAAATATTGCAATACCGATCCAGTATCGATACCGGAAGTGATCTTTTGTTGTTTACGACCATTAAAACTGTTTGCGAATGTCTGGCGACCATCTTTATGAACCCTTGAATGAACCCTGATGAAAAATAACCCTTCACTACTTTCGCAAACCTTTGCTGGTCAGTGTGATATGGGCTTTCGAGCGAACAACTCCTTTAATGCTGGGCTCCTTATCACAAGTAAACGTGAATTAATTCTGATCATGTTGTCTGTTTCTTAGCAGGAGTTGTTTGCTGCCCACTGCCTGATGTTGCAAACGAGAACTGATTCCAAATGACTATCAAAACGCTGCCTCTTTTGTAAAATAGCTGCTCTCTGTTCACCGCTATGTCGTCAGTGTTAAATGTGGCAAACCAGCTGGTCAGCAACAATAATTAATCATTGAATATTGAATAATACACATTTTAAAAAGGGCGTTTTACAGGTCGCACGTACATCTTATAACACTGCATGACATAGGGGCAGATACAGAATTGTTTTAATTTTCTCATTGGTTTCTTTATTATCCATCCATCCATTATCTATACCGCTTATCCTCACAAGGGTCGCGGGCGTGCTGGAGCCTATCCCAGCTGTCTTCTGGCAGTAGGCGGGGGACACCCTGAATTGGTTGCCAGTCAATCGCAGGGCAAGTTTCTTTATTAATTAAAACTAATAAAACTAATAAAACTCATACATTTATTATATTTTCTAACCATTACAAACAATAGTAATTATTTTTTAAATTAACTTTAATGTTTTAAATTTCACCAAAATTGAATGATACTTTAATATACTGTATATCGGCATTACAAAAAAAAAAAACCTGGTGACTGCAGATAGAAGACTCTATTGGTTATATCCCTTCCATTGGTAATACTGGTTATATCCCTTACAAGCCTTGATACTTGATGCAGAAAAGAAAGTTAATATTATTTGAAATTGGATTTGAAGATGCCTGATCACTGTCTCGATCAAACAGCCTAGAACAGCTCTTATAAGAGACTCTCTAAGATATCTTATCATTGGAATATAAAGTGATAAAATCTGGATTTTGTCCTGATTGGAAGAAGCATCTAAAATGTAGGTCCAAGTATGAGATAAAACTGAAGGTTTTGCAGAGCAGAAAGATGCAACTACTTGTAACTGTGATGTGCAAAACCAACCAAACACACTAATAACAATTCTCATAATAAAGTAGGCTTCCTACTAATATCGGATTGGCCGATATTTGGCATATTCTGTTAATTTAATGATTGGCTAATGACGTTGTTTGATCGAATGCACAAATTTAGACATTCCAGCTACAGAGTTTCTGACATTTATGTTTACCGGCCACCACTAATAGAGTTTGGTGCTACATGTCAATATGTAACCATTGTATTATATTAACTTTCTTTTGGTTGTGTTACTGTGCTCTTTGTATGGACATTGTGAGTATCATACCGCTTTAGTTTGTGTTATTATACTGAAAATATACAGTAGTGCTACAAATGATTGAAGTATCAAAAATGTTGATGTTTAAATTTGAAAATATGTGGCATCAGAGTGGTGGAGAGACCTAGTGGTATCAGTCAATGACAGCTCAAACAGTATTGATCCCCACACCACTGCAGTAGGCGTAATTGCCATCTCATCACAGCACACCCGGTGATGTTTTTGTTGTCTTTGTATTTTTGCTTAAAGCTGCAGTGCCGGCAAGCATGGCGCTAGATTCCCCCCCCCCCCCCCACGCATAATTTGGAGGACATAACTTTGTTAACTCCATTGCGTTGTCCACAATTACACCACTTTAAACTTGTATAAACTATGAAATGAATCTGTTTTGTCCCATGTTCACCATTAATATGACTATTATACAACATATGCATTTTCACCGTCATTATGAGGCCCATAAATCCATAAGTTCTTCATTAAAACTAAAGTATTTCCAGTAGACGTAGTTGTATGTATTGCATGCTTTGAAAGTAGCTACACTGTTACAAAAAACACATTCTGCTCTTTTTTTTTTTTTCTAAACAAATAAACGATTCATATTCAAATCACATTGGTTCACACTCTTTTTTCTTCTCTCCTTCATTGGGGCTTCATGGCAAAGATTGTTAAAAATAGGCAAAAAACTTTCGTTGATACTCCGACAACAGTAATATTCATAAGTTATTGAAATAGATATTTTTGGCTGTTTTGTGATTGAATCGGTCAACTTTTTTTTCTAACTGGCAGATTGTGATCGTGATTGGCTCCAAAAATATTGATCATGCAGTCTAAAATAATGCACAGTACTGTTTCCTATCATTGGATATTTCCATATCATTATGACATGTAATACATGTCAAATATATACTATAATGATGATAATAATAGTAATATATTTTATTTGAAAGCGCTTCTCATAGCACTCAGACACTTTAGGGGGTTATGTGATCACGGGAGCGGGTGTGGGTGAGAAGGCAGTGTTCTGCATGTATTGTCGTTTATTGAGTAGTTTGGAGATTGTACCGTAGAGGATGCTGTTACAGTAGTCAAGGCGGGAGATCAGGCGTGGATGAGGGTTTGGGTGGCAGTGACAGAAAGTGAAGGGTAGAGGCGAGAGATGTTCCTGAGGTGGAAGAAAGTAGTTTTGGTGATTTGGGTTATGTGTTGGTTAAAAGAGAGATTATTATCAAAAAGGACACCAAGGTTACAACAGTGAGAGGAGGGTGACATGGTGGAGTTGTCAAAAGTGAGGTTAATGTTGGAGGCTGTTTGTGTGACGGAGTTTGGACCAATGACTAACAGTTGAGATTTAGCGCAGTTGAGAAAGAGAAAGTTTGTTTGCATCCAGGATTTAATATGGGAAAGACAGTTAGACAGGGTGGAGTGGATTGTAGGGGTGATGGATTTGGTGGAGATGTACAGTTGGAAGTTATCAGTGTAGCAGTGGAAGCGGGGACCGTGATGAAGGACAATTTGGCCGAGGGGGACAAGGTAGAGGAGGAAGAAGAGGACCAAGCACAATGTATTTAGGTTCGTTGGTTGAGTGAAAAGTAGTCCAGGTGTTTGTGCCCAGTTTTTCTGTGATAAAGAGGAAGTCCAGGCAAACTGTAAAAAAAAAAAAAAAAAAAATATATATATATATATATATATATATATATATATATATATATATATATACTTTGCGACATAAAATGTGTATTTTACCCCTCAATCAAACTGCCGTGAGAGCACCTGCCAGAATCTGTATCTCCCTCAAATCATAAAAAGGTGAACCCCAACCATCAATTGACTTCCTCTGTGTATTCCTAGGACTATTTTGAGTAACTGTAGCAAATATGAGCGGGGATTCCTTTTTTGTAGGGACAGTTACTAGGGGGTACAGATTCTGGCAGGCCGTACCGGCATTTTGCGTGTGTCTGTGTGCATGTGCATGCATGCACGCGTGTGTGTGCGTGTGCGGTGGACACCAGAACTCGATATTCTGCAGTCCTTGGAAAAATGACATTTACATGGCAACATATAAAAGCTGGCATCTGATTAAACAGAAAAAAAAATACAGACAAACAATTGGAAGCTGTGCGGCAAAGACACACGCAATGGACAAGAGATTGTTGGAAATTAATTGTTACAATTTCATGTTGTAAATGCAGTTAAGTTCTTCTCATAGTGTTTGGGCCAGTAGTGAAGGACTTGAAGGCCCTGACTACACACCACTGGTGCATTATATTATTTACCATAGCATAACAATTATAGTCGATAACACGACTTGTATTCCTACCCAAACTTATTTGAATTGACAGCATTTGCTGTACCTAAACACTCTACTTTCTCAAGGTCCATATTTTCTTTGAGGATGTTACAGCTCCTTTTCGCTCACCAGAAAGTAATGATCATGGCTAATTCAATCTATGCTCAAGGGCACTGAAACTAAAAAGCACTTCAGGCCACTTATGCCATTGTTACAGTGCCAACTAAAGCTGATCTGTACAAATGACACTGAGACATGCATTACAATTACAGTTTCTCGGGAGATTGGCTTAAGTGTGGCTTTGTAAGGACACACCGGGAGAAAAATGTTGTTCTGAAGTGTTTTCTGTCACATTTTCAAATTCAGTGGAATTTTTTTCTGAGCTGTCTTTTGATTACGAAGAAATGTAACTGTGAATCCCTATTCTCACAATGGATATCATTGTGCATATATGTGGGCATAAATCTTGGGCCGCTGCCACCTGCAACTGAGATGAAAAGTCAGATGGTATCACCCACCCCACCCCGATATGACAGTTTTTTATGGCCTGTACTTTTTTTGTAGACAAGGGTGAGGGGCTATGGGCATTGGTGGATTTGGGTAGCTGTTGCTGATGGATATTTGAACAACTATGTGCTAAGGTCGCTCAATGCCCTACGCAAACGGCCGTTCATCATGTAACAATAATAATTTGTTGGTGGGGTAGGTAGTGTGTTGGTTAGCGTCGTGGGTTGATGACGGTTACCCTTTTTTGCCGGTCTGTCCTCTGTCTACGACCTGGGTACCCTTCCGTCTCCGCTCCCCGTCCTTATTCATAAAAATTAGCATCCTCCGACCCCGTCCATCCTCGTCCTTTTAAAGTGCTTCCGCCCTTGCATTCCGTCGGACCGCCCCCCCGCCCCCCCAAAAAAAACAACTTGTTTACAACTGTTTAACCAAGATGACATTTAGCTGAAACACAAGACCGTCGTGATGTGATGATGATGAGGATGAGGCCGATTTAAGATTGAGTAATAATGCAATACTATTGCATTTTATTGCACAACTTTTGTGTTTATAATGCAAGAAGTTTTCAGTATTTATAAAATATGGCAAAAATAATGCAAGGTTCTTTTAAGAGAAAACAAAGACTTCCACTTCTGTGACTACTGTACTGGGAAGCACATGAAAAGCGTTGTGCAGCCAATTAATGAAGGCGGCTCCGTAGAAGAGAACATGCAGTGGTCTTACTTTTTAAAAGAACCCAACACAACACGTTCAGTCGGTACTTGACCCGGTTAAATAGAGGGACGGACGAAATCTCACTTCCGTCCTCGCTTAGTCGATCCTTTTTAAAAGACTTCTTGCCCTTTGTCTGTCCATCCACAAAATGGGCGTTCTGTCCCTGGGACGGAATGCCCAACTCTGCCTATTAACATGACTAATTGTGTTTTAGGTACGGTGTCCTTAACATTGTCCCTAATGAGCTGAATCTTCTCAGTAGAAAATTGCATGAAATCGGGAGCTGAATGGGGGAGTTATCGGATGTCAGCTGCTTTTGCATTAGCATTGCTACTGTGTCAAATATGTATTTAGGGTTGTTTTTATTGAGACTGATTATTCTGAAGAAATAATTAGTTTGAGCTCAACTTAGAGTTTCTCTGCAGCAAGATATTGCACCACGCCTGACAGAAAACCTCAAGTTTAGTCGCACGCCATTTGCGCTCAAGCTTCTGACCTGATTGTTGGAGTGTGCAGATTTTACCTGTAAACCATGGAATAAGCCTCTTAGGATGGGTTTTAAGTCTCAATGATGCTACAGAGTGAAGGGCATTTAACAGAACAAAATTAAAATCAGTCATGACATTATCAATCAAACCAATAAGGAGGAAAGGAAGCAATTCCCAGAGGCAGTAGAGTGCAGTCGTGGTTGAAGAGCTAATGCTATAGGTTTGGTTGTGATCAGGACAATGGCGATGAGCCAAGATTTTAAATTTTATAAAGCAATGGTTAGACATAGCAATAGCGTAATACCATTGCATTTGAGGTTGCTAAACTCTGGTTAGTCTAGCCTTTTCACAAACTTAAAAGGCAGCATCTGAAGGTTTGTTCATTGCAGTTTTTAAAAACATCAGCTAGTGTTCGTTCTTGCAAAAGCCGCAGTATTTGTTTATTAATGCTCGTAACTTACTTAGTACTTACTTGCGTGGGCAAAATTGTTGGTACCCCTCTGTTAATGAAAGAAAGATAATAATAATACAATACAATTTTCTTGCTATAGCAAATTTCACAACAGCTACAGCTGTAACAAAGCACTTTACATACAACAACAAAATAAGTGAACTCAATAAAATTAAATTACAATTAACAAAGGAAAACCATGCAGACATTGCTTTTGAATTGTGGTTAAAAATAATTATTCAAAACAAAATAAAGCCATGAAACAGGTTTGGACAAAAATGATGGTACTCTTAATATTTTATTGGACAACCTTTTGAGGAAATTACTGCAATCAAACAATTTTTGTAACTATCAGTGAGACATCTGCAACTATCGTCAGGAATTTTGGCCCACTCTCCATGAGCACATTGCTCCAGTTGTCCTAGTTTCGAAGGGTGCTTCCTTCAGGCAGCATGTTTCTGCTCCTTCTACAGATGATCAATAGGATTTAGATCAAGGCTCATTGAAGGCCACTTCAGAATAGTCCAATATTTTGCTCTTTTGAGTTATTATGCTGTGCAAGAACCATGATTTATGACTGAAACCAAACTTTCTGACACTGGGCAGCATATTTCTCTGAAGAATACCTTGATAGACTTGGGATTTCATTGTACCCTACACAGATGCAAGACTCTTTGTGCCAGGTGTAGCAAAGCAGCCCCAGAACATGACACAGCGTCTTCCATGTTTCACAGTAGGGACAGTGTTCTTTTCTTGGTATGCTTTTGCTTTTGCATCGGTGAAAATAGATCTGATGTGCTTTGTTAAAAAGTTATAGTTTTGTCTTGTCAGTCGATCAGACATTCTCACAGAAGCTTAGTGGCTTGTTTGGCCTTTTTTTTTTTTTCAACACTGGTGTCCTTCTTGGTGGTCTCCCATGAAGTCCACTTTTGGCTCAAACAATGATGAATGCTGGAATCCAACACTGATGTAAATTGACCTCGGAGTGCACCTTATATTTATTTGGAAGTTGTTGTATTATCCATCTCATCAGTTTGTCATTAATTTTCCTCCTGTGGCCATGTCCAGGGAGGTTGGCACCAGTCTCGTGGAGCTTAAATTTCAGAATAATACAGGTATGGATCGACTTTGGTCACAGGAATATCAAGCTTGTTGGAGATGGTCTTGTAGCATTTACCTTTAATGTGCTTGTCTATAATTTTGTTTCTAATCTCCTGAGACATTTCTCTCCTTCGCTTCATCTGGTCCTTAGTGCTATGGTTTTAAAATAAGGTTTAAAGTTTCTTTTCTTCAGGCCAGTGTTTTTTTTTTCAGTAAAGAGAAAAACATCTCTTACCTTGCTGACGGTTTCAGCTGTCACTCCAGCCTTCGTTAGAGATGTCACTGTTTCCTTGTGTGACGTGTCTTATCACACAAAGGTTGTAATGACAGCGGAAACTGTCAGCAAGGTAAGAATATATTTTTTTCTCTTTATTTCACAAGACACACAACTTCTGCTTCAGGAGTTTATTTAACTTAATTCTGTTGTCTGAAGTCAAAAACAATGCCTGATTTTCACTAGTTAATTTTCATTACATTATTATTATTATTATTATTATTATTATTATTATTTCATTAACCAAGGAGTACCAACAATTTTTTCCATGTGTGTCATATCCACATGTAGTCTGTGAAAGGTTGACCTTTCTTCCCCACAAATGTAAAGTGCGTATTCAGGAACAGCATTCTCAGCCTGTCAAACTGTCAACTTCATGAGCGCCAGAGACTTAATTCAGTGCCAAAGGTGGACGTAAATCAAATACCAGTATCTGCAATATACAAGCAAGTCAAAAGTTAGTGTAAAAAAAAAAAAAAATCAAGCCAGTCAAGTCGCCACCAATTTTCAAGCTAGTCAAGTCATTACTTGGTTTAAAGAGAAGTATTTGCCATCAGAGTAGAAGGCAGAAAAAATCATTTGTTTAAAACAAAAACAAGAATAATTTTCGAGGCAAAATAGCATACGTTTGTTACCTGCCTTAAGTAAAGCTACGGAAGAATTTGCAGATGTCGGATACAGAAATATTTTTTGGAGAATGGGTTGAATACAATTTATTCACATGTATATAAAATGGGTTACTCAACTACTGCACTTACTCAGATGACCGATTACTGGTTACAGGAAATTGATAGAAAAAAGTTAGTTTGAACAATATTCTTAGATTTGAGTGCAGGTTTTGATGTTCTAGATCAAAAAAATGTATGAAATAAACCGCTGTTGCATGGTTCTCCCTTTAAAGCCGGAAGAGCGTATACGTCATTTTGTTTTTTTAATCCGATTTTCGGTCCCTTAGCCAAATGAATCAGAATATACATGTGACGGTGTCGTCGTGAGTTGTCGGAGGATATCCGGAATTTTTTCGAGGATTAATGGAGGCACAGTCGATCGCGGGAGCTCTGATATAAGTCAGGGCAGTGATATAGACAACACGCTCGCGGACTTTAAAGCTGTGAAACCATCCAAACATGATGTATAGTTAAGATATATGTTTGTAGACAATGACGATTTCAATGTCTTTGTAAGAAAATACAGCATGGTAATTACCACTCGATTTAAAAAAAATTAAAAATAGTGCTTCATTTGCATCTTTGATTGAAACAGTAAAGATGAATAAACTAGTCCTGTGTGAAAGACACATGTCTAAGTTCTCAAATTATTTTGGAAATATGTTTCTATCTGCTACAGGGGCTGAGATAATAATTATTTTTTAGGTGGCAAAAATGTCAGGTTTTCAAGGGTGACTCCAAAAACGACCGCAGGTTTTTAGAGAGATGTCTCACAAGTGGCTTGAGGCTTTAATGGGTTAAATGAAGAACTGGTTTCAGTCACACACTGGATACAAGGTTCAAAACATTGTTTAAAAAGAACACCTATGTTATACTTAATTCAAGGAAATGCTGTAATTGAACCGGTAGAACAGGGGACATTATTAGGTGTAGTAGTATTTTTGATTTTGTGGAGGTGATCATGATGAGATCACGTTTTATGTCAATAAATCCAAACTGTTGTGCAGAACACTTTTATACTTTCACAGGTTGAAGTGGACAAGAGTAGTAATGTGCATTTGCATTTTGGTGGTGATCGGTCTCTGTTTTAGACAACAGAACTGACAAAGTGAGCAATATTACCACGCTTGGTTCCCTCCCGTGAAGTGGACAGCTGAGACCAAAAATATAACATAAGCCACGCCCCAAAAAGGGGCGGGGAAATTAGTCGTAAACCTAATCACAAAAAAAGCTCTTAAATCACTACAAAGTCTTTTGAGGTGGGCATTTTAGTACTGATGTCATTTTTACATAAAACATATTATACAAGTGCCAATGTTAAGCTCACCCAGGTGTCCTTTAACAAATAAGATAACAGAAACACACATCATATTATTAGCACTGTGTTATAGAGCTAAAGCACTGAGTTTGTGATTAAAGATGAATCAGGTGATTATTGGAATATTTGTTGAAATAAAATAATCAGATGATTGATGAACTGACAAATTGTGAATAATTGAATATAAATTGGAGTGTAAGCATTATTTACATTGTATTATAATTATGTATGTACTGTATTTATGTTATGTAATCTTATTGAGTTGTCGTTGAGCTTTCATTTGTTTACTTGTTCAGTATGTGTGTGGGTGTGTGTGTGTGTCTAAATATTTATAGTAATGAATTTGGAAGAGACGCCAGAAAGACTACCTCTAGAGCTGAGTCAGGAGCTAATGGGTTTTCACTAAACAAAACGAAATGTGAGGCCCTGCATAGAAGGATGTAAATATAGGATATACTGTAACTGCAGCAATTGAGAAAATTATTCTGCAATAACAGTAGTAAATCACATTGAAAATGGAATATATACTTGTTGCAGCAGAGATGGTGGTCATCATCACAACGAGATGTTGTGCAAAGCGCTCTAGGGGGTTTAGGATGAGTTGTTTGAAAAGAAAAGAACCCTTTAGTTAGATTAAAGTATCCCACTCCCCAGTGGTACAGACGCAGCATTAAATTTAATTACAATTCTTGCAGCCACGCTTGGATGATTTCCTTGAAGTCAAAATAAATAAATGTTAAGAAACAAGCCAAAAAGGCTGCTTACTGAGGCTATTTGCAGGTACATCCCCTTGCATTCAATAAATATTTTTTCCTACCCTTTGAAGTGAGGATGGGGGGAGTACTTCCTATACCCGCCACAAAGAGGACACCATGTCGCTCTCTGGGGAGTCTCACATTAAAATGACAGAACAAAAGCACAGCCACATTCATATTCTGCAGGCTGCTTGGATTTATCTCATCACACTGAGAAAAGAAATCCTTCAAGGGGCACAATTTGAGCAAAGGAAATAGTTCGTTGAAAGTTTTCATAGAGAATGGATGATTATTACAGGGTCAGAACTTTGAGGAACCCTGCTGATGAGTTTGAGAGAAGTCAAGCAGTCAAAATGTGTCACAAGGGCCTGATGGTGAACAACATGGTTGTGCTAATTATCATTGTGAAAACAGGACCACATGGATTAATCTAGTGAGAGGCTGACACCTTGATATCAACATACAGTATGTTGTGTTAAGCCCACCGAGGCTGATATATACACACACACACACACACACTAGGCGTGTAACGGTATATGTGGGTGTATGAAGTGTATTAATAAGTTTCGGTATGGCATGTTCGGTTCGGTCCATTTGCGTACGGTTTCTGATTAGTTTTTATTATTAGCGCGGGCTTACGTGCGACTAGGCAAGTTTTCACACGGACGCTATTGAGTGTTGCACACGTGGGAGAGTGGGGGAACACTGGCCAGTACGCCAGAAGCCGTGATAAGTCATAAATGCATGGATAAATGGCTTTATTATGGCATACACAAACAAGACAGAGCCCGAAGTTCCCCTCGTGCACTGCGGTCTCCTGGAAAAGTCCCAAAATTGCCGAGTTTGCTACATGGATCGGTGGCTATGTTGCAGATCACATCTAACATAATAACGCACTTAAAACGGCATCATTTGACTGTGAATGTTTCTTCTAGGGGGAAGAAGCAGTCTTTTTAGCCAAAAACGTTTTAGTTTTTAGAAATTTATCACATGCTGTTCATTCAAAGAAAAACATTCAAAGATTTCAATGCCTAAAAAGTGTATATAATTTTATAAAGACTTTTAAAAGTTAATGTATTTTTTTCATTATAAAAAGAGTTTTAATATAGTTGGCATTAATTGTAACTCTTATGTTTTTTTTTTCATCACAAAGTGTATACATGTACTGTAATGACAACTTGTCTTTAACTTGAATACTTAGATGTGTCATACGCTGTTGCTGCTGAGTGTTCAAAGATTTTAGTGTCTTAATAGTTTAAAAAATTAAGAGATATTTGTTAAATTTATTTTTTATTCTGGTGTAATTTCTTTTACTTAATTTTTCTAAAACATGTAGCGTTTACTTGTCATCTTTTGAAAATAAACATTATTTGACAACAAGTGACAAAATGGTCGCCCCCTGAGGTGGACAAAAACGGGTGGATTTTAATGCTTAGGTCATATTCCACAAATGCAGTATGAATCAGCATCACATGTTTAAACTGGTGGGTGTGGCTGCATAGAACTTTTTCTTGTTAAGAAATATTTTGGGTTGACTTTCACTTTAGTATCATTACTACAGTGGTACCTCCACTTACGAACGTCTCTTCATATGAAATGTTCAAGTTACGAAAGGCCTCAACAGGAAAATATTGCCTCTAGTTACGAAAGAAATTTCAGGATACAAAAGGTAAAGTATGGGGTGATACTCGTTGCATGGGCTGCCTCTCGCAGCTCCGGAGTTTCCTGAATGCAACATACTCATAGCTGCTCTGCCACTGGCTAGCCTAGCATCTTCCTGGCATCCCATTGTCTAAGAGGGACCTCTTCCGTACGTCTCTATGTGTGTGGATGGATAGGTAAATAGATAGATAGATAGATGCAGCGTCCTCGTCATTCGCCCCTCGGGGCATGAGGTCTTCCGATAGTTTTCCATGGATTAGAAACAGCTGGTAAGCACGCCTATTTAAAATGACCTGGCATTCACCACTTACCACATGTGACCCGAGCACCAGCCCGTTACCGTAGCAATTAAACACCACGTGAACACACAACTCGATTATGGCGTCTACACCAATATATTGTTTTCTTTGCTGAAAAAAACAAGTTAGCTAACATTTGTGGTGCACTTGGGCGCTGTCTTCCTTGTCTCCCCACTTTATGTTCTCCCATGAATCCCTTATGTTGTCTCCAGCGCATAATCAAGAGAGCCTTCTGGGCATTTCGTAGTGATTTATCAGTCCTTGCAAAGCTCTGAAGCAGTACGTGATGCAGTGTTTTGATACCACTAAACAAGTCCAAGGTCGTCTATTGGTGGTGCAGCTTGAGTGCAGGATTCTATCTAAGGTTTTCTTTAAATAGTTGTCGAGTAATGGTAAATCAATATCAGAGAAGGGGGATGATTAAACATTCTGTCTTTGACTAATGGCATGTAGGCGAGCCCTTCTCGTGGTCTCACAGTAATACTCCTGGCAGCTTTGAGCATCAAACAAACACATTTCAAGCACAGCATGTATTATCTGCAATCATGGCACCAGCCAGGAATGAGGCTAAAGGTGCGGCAGATCTGGCTGCATATAAAGTGCTCCACCTTTCTCCAATTAAAAGATGGCATCGATTCAGGCCCATTGGTATGCATGGGAAAGTGGCACACGAGTGAGAGGTCTTCCTCCATGTTCTTTCTCCTTAGAAAGTAACAATACCCCACTTGAGCAAACCAAGAGGCGATGTGCTTACCCATCTTAGCACAAATTATTAAAATTACGAATAGATTTGTCATTCTAAGGGTGGGAACTATGGATAAAGGAAGATTAAGGGAAACAACTTGGTAAACAAATATAATCCCAATGCTGAATAATGCAACCCTCTTCTCTCTCAGAGGAGGTAACACCGTACATTTGTTGCCACTTATTAACAAATGATAGAGCTGGAATATCAACCAGCTATGAATTCATGTTGCAATGCATTTGCCATGCCATATGATGATATTTTCTATATTTACCATTAGTGGCAAAACATTTCATAAAAGATGACTAAATTGTCTTAATTTGGGCATCTGAGAAGTATACTGTACTCTCTGGTCTAATTTACCCATGATAATGATCATTTCCTAAAAGCAATTAGGCCGGTGATGCTATTAAACAGTCACTTTACATCACCATCAGCATTTGAGTCAGTCACAGGTCTCCATCTGTGTGTGTGTTTGTATTGTGATTCTCTCCATCGCGCCCAATCATAATGTACATTTATTAGTGTCAAGTAATGGCAACAAGCATTTAATGGATACGTGCTTCTAAGTCATGAATTATTCAGGGTTCCACGACAGTGCTAATACTTCACCCGTCACATTACACAGGATGGGATAAATATGGAAGAAACAGCAACATAATTAATATTTTTAAGGATTTTATATTATGGTATAAGCATGTATACACAGCATGCTGAATTGTTTATTTATGGTAATGTTTTGCTTAAATAATTACATGCAATCCTTATATTACTGAAACCATAATAGTTTAGATTCCAATTAACAGTTTCATGGGTGGCATCAAAGCCAAGTCTAGGGTGTATCCTGCCGCTCGCCCAAATTCAATTGGACTCCAGATCACTCCAGATCACCCACAACACTAATGAGGACAAACATAATAGAAAAGTGATGAATGTTTAAAATGTAACAACCTTTTAGGCCATACAGTAGGAAATACATCCCAACCTGTGTAGAGTCATAGCTCACGTTTATTTTAAATGTGTCAAACACAGTGCTGCAGAGTTTGTGTTTAAGTGGCAAGTGAAAGGAATGATGAAGCATCAAACAGATATTTCACAGTAATGACCCACCTGCTCAATGTTGCATCCAACCCGCTGCTCATGTTTCCCCGAGCAAAGTGTTGCACCTCACTTTCATTGCCTTGCTCACATCAGCATCAGGAGCCTTGATGGAGAGTGGAATGGCTGCTACCTGCGTCCACTCTGCATGTCACAGTCTGCTGCCTGCCATGTGCGGCCCAACATGCTGAGTAAGAACCTGAGGTGTACCAAGTGGATATCAATAGTATCAAGTTGAGGCAGTGCTGCTCGATTCTGGCAGAGTGTGAAATGAATATGTGACCTGCCAGCCTTTTTAAATGTAAGGTTTTTTCAACCCAACTAATTGCATGCTTGATAATATTCACCCCCGCACCCAAAAAACAGTCCACATCCAGAATGTTCCTTAAAAACGGGTGTAAAGTAGCATAGTAGCATTTTACTGTTTATATTAAAACATTTAATCATTAACTTTTATAAGTTATCTGAAAGTGAGTTGTGCCACATCTGTATCTCGCATTTTAAAATGTCTAATTATAAAAAGAAGTAAATTAATGTTTTAATCCATCCATCCATTCTCTGTACCACTTCCCCACTTGGGTCGCAGTAGTGCTGGAGCCAATCCCAGCTCAGGCAAGAGGCGGGGTACACTTTGAACTAGTCACTCAGAAAAAATAGCTCAATTTAGACAGTCCTCTGTACTTGCAAAGTTATGCTACCTAACTGCTTTGCTCCTTTAACCAAACTCTGCATTTTGACAAACATATTTACGACAAAAATAATGCACACGAGCAGAATAGTCAAATAAATATGTGGAAAAAGAATCGCAATGAAAGCAGGGTCGCCACAGGGAAACAATCACTCTAATGTTACAGAGGGTCCCAGAGAATAGGATTTTTACCCACTCAACTTCTAAACCAACAATCCATCCATCAATTGTCCCAGTTATCCCCAACCACCGGGCCACGAACCAGTACCGGGTCGTAGGCCGCTTTGGACCAGGCCACGCAAATGAAAGAATAAAATACTTACAGTAATTCCAGTTTGGCTAAAAAAATATTCTATTTTGAAAAGTGACCAAATTCTCTCCATAATATCCATCTATGAAAGACTCTTAACACGCCAAGATGTCTTGGCTGTGTAACGCTAATATTAAACCCACAATCTAGTAAAGTAAGTTAAAAAACAAACCATGCAGCAAGCCAGCTCTGCACAATAGGCGGCGAACGGCTCTTGATTTATAGTGAGTTATCTATTTTCATGCACTTTAACTTTGTTCTGTGGTATTGCCTTAGGTTGGCGCATTTCAGGAGGACACTGCTAATATAATTAGCTAATAATACGGCTTCACGTTTACTGTTACATCTGCAAATTAACTCAGTTTTTGTGTTGCTCACATCATTTATGCTCTTTATGTTTGTTCTTTTGTGTCCATTGCATGATTAAGAGTTACCATAGTGACCATATTAAAGTGTCGTTGTTACCCTTGTTGTGCTGTTGGAGCTGCTAGCAAAGGTACATGAAAATACACAGTGGATGTGCGTTTCTTATAGCATTTTATAGATTTAATTGATTTTACTTAGTCCAGTTTTAGTTGACTATAAGTTGAGTATTTTAGGCTTTTTTAGTCCAATAAAATATAATTGTATTCATCTAGTTTTAGTCAACAAAAACTGTCAGCATTTTAGTCTAGTTTTAGTCAGGACAATCATTTTACCCTTTTATATATATATATATTTGAAGGAAATAAAATTGAACATTTCCATCTGATCCATTTGAAGGAAATAATATTGAACATTTCCATCCGATCCATAATTATTTCACAGAACATTTTCTCTGATCTTTTTGATGAAAAATGTAATTTTAATGAATACACCCAGACATGGAACATGTTCTGATAAAATGTGCATATTTATTTTGAACATTGTTATTCTTCAAAGACACAGACACCAATGCTTGTATTAAAATTAATGAAGTTAATCTAAAAAAGGAAAATAAATAAAGTGCTTCATGATCTTTATATAAGTGCTTTCTCTTTAAAGCTAGTTCACACAGAATAATAAAAGAAATGGATCTGAGTTCTGTGTTATGAAAAAAATAACTCCAATGGATACAAGAAAAGTGCTTTCTAGCAAGCTAGTTTACATGGTATATAATGGTACAGTACTTAAGGTGAAACAAGGCAGAGCTTGCTAGACCTACCATAAGAAAAAACAGAAAACTTTTTAACTTGCAAATGACCTGAACAGCAATGCATTTTGAATCACAGTTGTACATGTTTTAACAATTAAGCAACAAAAACTCATGCCAACAAATAGCCGGTCTGTCTGTCTCACATTCACAGTCCCTCCACTTGAAGTTGCAACATATAGAAGTTGATCACATTAGTATAATGCTGCTCTAACTTTTCTAACAGTGACAGTTAACTTTCTTTTCTCAGCAGCATACAAAATACAGTTGAATCAGTCCGTATATTTTCAATGTTTTGGTGTTGTTAAAGCAACCTGAAAATTGGCAGCCATCACACAAAGTATATTTAGACATTGTTTATCTTGATAACAGCAATTGTTTCCAATGTGGTTCTTGCTCTGCTGTGGTTGTCAGCTGACAAGTTACACTGAAAGTACGCTGGACAAAGGCTTGTGAAATGGCATTGCCAGGAGGTCCAAGGCCAAAGGTTTCAGAAGACCAATCACGAAAGATGATGTGCACGGCATTCTACGCGCAGCAACAATTTCTGTTGTGTGCGCGTCATGTGTTGCAGTGACAATGCATCGGTTACGTGATGCCATACAGCCATTGTCGCTAGGGTTGCCAACCGTCCCTTGAAAAACGGAATCGTCCCGTATTTAGGAACGTAAGTACGCATCCCGTATTGAGTTGTAAAGGGATGCACTTTGTACCGTAATGTCGTCAGAATATTAAATAATCTGTAAAATTTCGATGGAATTCATGAACAACAGTTCCCTTTATATGACAATTTACGGTAACGGTCCTAGGCCCTCTGCTCTGTGACCAATGAGCTGACAGCACATTCATACACGAGTATGACGATACAGAACCCGCTTATCTTGTTGGTCGAGGTAATGTGGCGAACCAAAGTAGATAGCGGAAGTTAACAAATCAGCATGACAAATTTGTTGTTCACCAGGCAACGCCAAAGATAGATATGGTATGTGAAGAATTATTTGTTTTTTAACCCTCCGATCAAGGTTAATATGGGAATGTGCAATGAATGTCAGCATTGTATGGACAAACAACAGACAATAATTTTGGGGTGGAATGAACAAGTACCATTGATTGACAAGTACGTTAAATAGGTTAATAATACATAAAAGTAATACATTGATGAATAATAGATAAAGAAATACACACACAGCCGTACATTTGTTTGTTACAAGTTCAAACAGATATGCATATTTTTTACTGTACAGGCAGTCGATACTACACTTTAAATATAAACAGTAAAAAAAAAAAAGTAAAAAATAGTTTACATTATTTTTCTCTGTTATGAAGAGTAAGTGGACAAATATGTGAAAATGTTCTGCTCAATTGGTTAAAGTTGAGCTCATTTTGAGCCTCAACTATGTCTTGGTCATTGTTTTACTCTGCAGTAGTCAAAGACGTTTCTGCCAAGGCAGAAAGCTTGTTGCCTTTGGCAACACATAGTGAAAATTCTGATTGGATGACAAACAACCTTCTAAATGAAATTATATATATATATATATATATGAATTAATTGCAAATATCACTACTTTATCTTGAGGATCGAGACTTAAAATTGAGCACGCTGGATCGGAATGTCGATATTTTGGTTGGTATCTATATGCCCATCCCTAGTTGAAAGGCAGTCAGGTTGGCCGTCCCGGCTGATGAGGTGTCCCTTATTTATTTTTCAGGGAGTTGGCAAACCCTAGTTGTCGCCTAAGCGTATGCGGGATCATAAAGAAGCCGTAAGGCATTATCAGAGAGGGACATGTTTACAGGCTGACATTTTCGTGGCTAGGGCATTTCAGAATCCTACATATTGGCCTGTAGTTTGTCAGCTGTATATCTCTGCAATGAATAAAGTCAACTTCTGACCATGGAAACAGTTGTCTATTGTTGTATGCTGCATTGTTGGAGAAAAATTGTTTGTCACCTGTCACTGCTTCCACGGTCCATTTTGTTACTCAGGACAATGCCAATGTTAACAGTGAAATGTGTAAAACTGTAATGTCTCAAATCAGCAGCTACTCAGCAAGGAGAAGCAGACGTGGAGGAATACACTTCATGCATTCTGGGCTGGACCATCACTATCTACCCGAACGAGAAATCATGGCAGAGGTGAGACAACTGCTGAAGGCTGGGAATGCTGCCTTCAGGGCACACAAAGCATCAGCACTCAGGGGAGCAAGAAGAAAGCTGGCTGTAGGCATAAAGAGGGCTATGAGTCAATCTAAATTAAGACAGCTCTTTTATAAGCGAAGTTTGTGGATGACACATCAGTTTTGAGTAGAAAGGGTGTAGAACATTTGGTAGACCGTAAAGGTTGCTCACAAGATTGTGGGGAATAGCAGCAGATGTAGAAAAAGGGCTCTCTGCATCATCAAGAACCCAGCCCCACAGGCTCTTGCTCTTCATGGTGACCGTTTTGGCAATGTTATTCCCACCGACGTCAGTTTTGTCAAGCTCAAAACATTTACAGACTACGTACGACGTGGACTTGCGCCTTGCTATTATTCCCCGCTGGACACTCCTCCATACTTGAAACAGAGCGGCTGCATGGCGGACAGAGTCACGTGACTGGGTCCTGCCCGCTGATTCTTCGAATGATTATCACTTCCTGCTCCTCTGCAGTCAATGCAACCTGATTTGCTGAATGAGGGTTTCAGCATTTTCTCATACTTTGCCATCGACTGACTCGTTAGGATTTTCGAGGCAGTATTAATACTCGATAATGTAAAATTACACATCGTGAAAGCAAGATTGACGATGATATCGATGACAATATATATCGCCCACCTCTATTAAAATGTTTTGCATTTTCATTCTGCTGGGTCCACACCTTTGCTGAATTGCGACTAAGTATCACCTTTATCTCTTTATATACAGTATGTGTGCTAAGACTATTTTTTGCTTGCTGTTATTTTTTCTCATATATTCATTGTTGTTGTAATTAGTTTAAGTTTTTCATTATGTTCAAATAAACATATATGTGTGTATATATATCCATCCATCCATTATCTGTACCGCTTCTCCTCACAAGGGTCGCGGGGCGTGCTGGAGCCTATCCCAGCTGTCTTTGGGCAGTAGGCGGGGGACACCCTTAACTGGTTGCCAGCCAATCGCAGGGCACACAGAGACAAACATCCGCACTCACAATCACACCTAGGGGCAATTTAGAGTATCCAATCAACTTACCATGCATGTTTTTGGAATGTGGGAGGAAACCGGAGTGCCCGGAGAAAACCCACGCAGGCACGGGGAGAACATGCAAACTGTTCTATAGTGTCCTATTTTTGTGTGGAAATGTGTCTTGGTACAAAAATAACCTTGAATCAGTCAAACAATCTGCTAATTTGAGGTGTTCATCCTCCCACAATTCAACCCACCACCATCAAAATAATGTAGCTCAGGACCTGTATTGGTTTTATGTTAATCAATGAAATAAGCCTTGTTTACATAGAGACATGTTTGTCGTTCGGAATGATTTCATTCATATACATTTCATATATATTTCATTCTCTGGTCACCTGTTTACATGTGACGTGATGTGTTAATCAGATCAGCCGTGTTACAGCCGTGTCGATGTAAACATCAAATGATCTATCAAGGTGGAGTTCATTCATCTATTTAGCACAGTATAGCTATAGTTTCTGTGTGTTTTACCAGCAAAAGTTGACTATGTGTAATGCATTATTGTATGTTAGTAGGTTTGTGCACTTACAACATCTTATATGAACAAAAACATAGAAGAAGCAATAAAATGAATATTAATGAAACATGAACAACAATCTCTGTGCTGCAAAAGTGTATTTTCTCTTTCAGGCCCTGTGCACTTTAGGCATGACACCTTCATTGATTATTTAAATCTCTCGACACTGACAGCATTTGTGAAGGTTTAATGGTCGTTAATGTACTTCGTCTTTTTTGTTGTACAAAAGGTCATCAGATTAGAGGGACTGCCTTCTGTAATAGAAGAATGTTTAGATGGGCACATTAGCATCCAGGCAACAGATATCATGGGACATTCCAGCAATAAAAGTTAATAGGGCAAATTTGACAGGAGAACTCACAAGGGCATGAAGAATTAAACTTTTAGCTTGTGACATATTCTCACAGACAAGACAAGCGATAAACAAGTTAACATTCATCCAACCTGACAGATGCTCTATTTAAATAGCAGTGTATCAAAGTGTGAGTACACCTGTCATGATATGTCAAAAGGAAGTCCATGATTAATTTAGAGTCCCTCAGTACTTTGTGGCTAACTTTCTGCATGATTTTTCCAATTTTAATGAAACGAACATGTTTATATTCTTTTAAGCACATTTTATTAAATGTTTGAAGAGCTATGTTTAACCTATTGTTGATGTTACAGACAGTTGTCTTGCCAGTCTCATTGCTCAGAATACCTGAGAATAATTGCAAAGGTGACACCCTAGACCGCATATGTCAAAGTCAAGGCCCGCAGGCCACATCCGGCCCGCGAGAAGGTTTTCTACGGCCCCTGGGATGATATTGCTTTATTGTTTGATCCGGCTCGCAGCCCGCAGCAAGCCGGTGTGGGTAGCAGAAGTGATCCGGTCCTTCGCGCCGGCCGATGACGTCACGCTTTAAATATATTGTGGCGTCTTCCAAGAATACAGACATAGTTTAATCAGTTTTATTCCTCATATTAAAAATGTAGCTAAGATAGGTTTCTATCACCTTAAGAATATCGCCAGAGGCCGCCCGTTTCTCTCTCAGGCTACCACGGAAGTGCTGATGCATGCTTTTATTTCCTGTCGTTTAGATTATTGTAATGCCCTGCTCTCTGGCCTCCCCAAAAAGAGTATATCTTCTTTACAATTACTCCAGAATTCAGCCGCTTAGGTGCTGACGAGAACCATAGGGCGGGAGCACATTACACAAGTTTTAAAATCGCTGCATTGGCTCCCCGTATGTTTCAGGATCGATTTTAAGGTACTTTTATTCGTTTATAAATGTGTTAATGGTCTTGGGCCATCTTATTTGTCTGATTTGCTTTTACCATACCAACCCTCGCGGATCCTGTATTCTTCTGGCGCCGGCCTTTTAATTATTCCTAGGGTGAGGACCAAAACTCACAGCGAGGCTGCATTCAGCCATTTTGGTCCTCAATTTTGGAATAGCCTGCCAGAGGACGTCCGGTCCGCAGAAACTGTTGATATGTTTAAGAGGAAGCTCAAGACCTACCTTTTGAGTTTGGATTTAAATAATTAGTAATAAAGTATTTTATGTTTTTCTTTTTATTTGGGGACGATTTTTAATTTATCATATTTTATCGTACTCATTTTAATTCTTGGATTATATCACTGTCTTGTCTTTTAGTTTTGTTGTTTTCTGTTGGTCTTAGCTTTTAGCTCCAGTGTTTCCTCATGGGGGGCCTCCGCGTTGGGGAGGTGGTTACCCTTCCTGCGGGGGGCGTCATCGCAGGGGCTCCTTAGGTCCAGGTGACCGGGGGCCTCTACACTTGGTGTGGGGTCTCCCCGGTTAATCTGGGCTGGGGGTCTCTGTGATGGTGGCACTCCCCTTGGCCCGTGGGCTGTCATTCCCCTCAGCATGAATGAGCCCCCCTTGGGTACCCTTTCCTCATATGGTTTCTCTGTGCCTTGTCTTGTCTTTTTTAACACACTTCATCAGGTTGTGTGCTTTGTGTGGGTGTGGGTGTGGGTGTATTGCGAGTGCTGATGTACTGGTGGATATATGTCTTTGGGTTTGTTGGGAGGGAGGGCGGGAGCGGATCTTCCTTTTATGTTGTGTTTTGGACATTTGTATTGGACAGCACTTTGAGTTGCATTTTTTGTATGAAAAGTGCTATGTAAATAAATTTGATTGATTGATAAAAAGACGTTTGAAAATATTATGCCTATTTGGATGGTGGAGGCAGATTCATGTGATGCTTTTTACAGACTGTTTTGTGGAAACTCAAATATGACTTCATTTCAATGCTCTGCTATCACAGCACTGACAAAGGGACATTTTTTCATGTCATGTGTGACAGTTTGAGTAGATCAATTGTTACTGTTCAGAATAATTGCGCGTACAAACTTTGTCGCACGCTAAAATGAACAAATTTACATCATATTTCTTTCAGACATGATATCATGATACACAGCCAGTCTGTTGGCTTGGTTACTTTAGATTCTAACTTTTTTTGTCACAACAAATGCAGGTTTACAGCTTTGGAATTGGATTTACCATTTACCTTCTTCCAGCGAGCCAAAAGTAAATTAAACGTTTAACTCACTTTTAACAGAGAAGCGCTGGAGCAAAGAAATACAATTAATGAAAACATTTTTTGTCACTTTATATGTTCACTTGACATTTCCTAACGATTACAGTATATGCCAACGCTTGTCCAAAGTGGCTGGACTCACTGATAAAAACAGATTTTCAGCCTTCAGGCCCTTCCAACAATGCCACCCACTGTCAGAAACATATTAAGGTTGATTGGGAAAGAGCAAGCCTGTGGTTCAGATCCATTAGCCACATACACACCAGTGATTGCATGAAGTATTTCTTATATAATGACCATTTTCCCCTTCCTTTTAGCCACTGGGCCTCAGCTCTTGTTTACCCCCTGAGCTTAGAGGGAGACAAGAAGAAAGGAGGAAGAGAAAATATCGGGTGAACACTGAAATAATTAGTAAAAGCCTGTCGACTGACACTGTCTGAAGAAAGACATGATACACAATGTGTGTGCATATTGGGACCAGAAGGAGAGTACGCTGGCATATTTTGGGCACCCCTTTTTTTTCTTTTTAGTTTTGAATGGTTTACTTTCATCAGGATTAATATCCATAGTGTGGCAAAAAGTGGAACCTGGGCAGCCTTTCACTTGTCTCAGTGCAGTTAGCTATTGCTGGCTAGAACCACTATGCCCCTTTTTCGTGTCTGCTAGCTGGCTAATTCCCTCAACTCCCAAACTAGCTCTCGTCAGCATCTTATGGGAGAATTTTCTACAATTAAATGAAGACAAAACTGAAATTATTCTGTTTGGCAGTAAAAAGAAGAGGGTCAGTAATAGTAAACATCTTGAGACTCTGCTCTTAAAACCTATGCCTGAAATCTGCACAGTAGTTTTTATTTTATTATTTTTTTTATCTCACTTTTAATAATTTTAATATAATTATTCTTTATGATATTTGTAATTCTTAATGTTTTATTTCTCTTTCTGTAATGCTTTTGATGTTTAATGTAAAGCACTTTGAATTGTGCGTGAAATGTGCTATACAAATAAACTTGCCTTGCTGTGTTTGTCCTGCGCCACCTTTGAGCCTTTTCCAGCTGCCACGAGGTGGTTGTTCCTGTTCCACTTTCTCCCATTCATCTGTCGTGGCCCGCATGCATCTCCAGTGTTATTGGCTCCTTTCCAGACACCGGCTTCGATTTTGGCACTGCCCTGTACATCCTTGCGGCTCCTTAGGCTCAGCTATTTGACGCTTTCTCCCACGAACATTTTCACCTTGGTGGAGAACTCCCCCTTTATCGTCCCAACTGCATCTTCATTGGCCAGAAATGTATCCACAATTTTGCCAGGCTGGGTGCCGTCCTGTCTCTGTTCTGACTACGGCATGGACACTGACTCAGTACTTTACCTCCACCCGGTTGAAGCGCATTTTGGGCATAGGATGATGTCAATGTTGGATATATGCGACTTGTCGGTTCAGACTACGGTCACATTGCAAAAAATCCGATACGTATCCGATCTAGGAACACAAAGGAAAGTGGCCCAGGTCGCATTGGAAAAAATTGGAATCGAGCCGTTCAGACTGTCATAAAAAAAAATCAGATACAGGTCGCGTATGAGCAAAAAAATCCGATCTGGGTCGCATTTGCTTGCAGTGTGACCCTAGACTTAGTGTTTTGTTGCTTTATAATAGAAAAAAAAAAGGAAATATTTTAAAAACCAAAGACGTTGCTATACAATAATATTTACAAATAAAATAAAGGCCCAAGTACAGGTGCCTTATGCAATTTCATTCTTGGAAATGAAAATGTACCTGGCAAATTACATGTATGTGACAAATTTCCCAACAAGGTTTAGGGCTAATTATGTTTCACAAATCCGTTAAAACCTTCAATACAGAAATACTGACAGTTAATGAAAACACTTCAGTACACTTCAGCATTGTAAACTGGTTTGTCTTCATTGACTGACAGACAGTAGCCTCTATTAATTTTGCATCGGCAGTTATTTGCTACATTTACTCTATACGTTCTCTCTTGGATGATGAGGGCTGTGCGTGGACGACTGGTCTGTGGGCGTGTGCATGTAGGTGTGTGTGTGTTTCTAGATTTTAGTTGTTACCCTTTTTCTGAATGGCTTTCGATCAATGGTTGTCTTAAAGTGTTTCATAAATACAGATGAGTTGAGTTGAGTTAAGATTATGCTTCTGCACAGCATGTGCAATGACGTCTCCCTTTTTTCGTGTAAAACAGCGTCTTTGGGGAACAGAAACAGGCTCATGCTGTCCTCCCATCGGTTCAAACAAAAGCCAGCAACGCTTCATGGCGGCATAATCCAAGTGAAAATAAAAAATTAAACGAATCAGTAGAAAAACTATGACGACCACATTTCACAGCCGCCAGCCCGCAAGTCAGACAGGTGGCTCGGTTACGTCATAAGCGCCGCCCCACGATATCACCGTGAACCCGGAAGTGTTTCAAAGCGTATTGCTACATCCATTAAATACTCGGTTAATGTGTATCAGTTGAAGAAACAGTTAATTGTGAGTTGAATATTTTATTGTTTAATACTACCTATTAAAATTTCTAAAAATCATGTCCCATACTCTTTAATCACGAGGCATTTGGGGCCTGATTTACTAAGATCACATATATATCATGTGCTAAATTGCATGTTCAGGAGAGACTGCACCAACTGCGGGTAGCCATGTTTTGCATCATTTACGAAAGGTTTACACATGCATAATCGGGCAATAACAAATTTGGATACAGATCCACCAACCGGGTGGGCAGTTCCTTTTGCAAGGAGAAGTATATGGATGTAAATGAATTCAGCACATGCAATGTGATTATCTGAATCATAAGAGAACTATTGTGCTGGTTAGTTTTGTGTCTTAAAATAGATCTGAAAGACAGTTACAAACCAGGCGCAAATCATTGCAGGCACAATTTGAGGCGGTGGGCAGAACTTTTCCACCTGTGCAAACATTTTTGAAATGCCAAGAAAAATTCTCTGAACATGTTTTGCTTGTAGATATTGTCATTTCATTCCCAGGACATTGAATCATTCATAACTTGACTGCTCTGTTTTTCTTAGAAAACAGAAAATCTGGGGAGGCTTCAATAGTTCATGCAAGAGGGCTTGGTTATGACTGCACCGGCAGTTACTGCGTACGTCAGCCGGGAAGAGTGGATCACTAGCTATATTGTCATATTTTTATTGTTTGATAAACCCAAGATTCAGGTCCCTGGAATTAACCTGCAAAAAAATGTCCCTAAAAATGTTCAGGTTGCTCTTCAAATAGGCCATTGTTTAGCAAAACTGCTAGTGAGTTATTTCAACCCTTGCTGGGAGTATATTTAAATAGGTATTTCTATATAGCGGATTTCACTTCCTGTACCCCCACAATGGAGGGGGGCTTGCTGTACAAAAATGTATTTAACCTTACAATCGGTCAGTTAACTTTGTTAAATGTTGAATGGCAAACCATTTTAGCTCCACATCTTATCCTCCTTTGATTCACATTGTGAATTATAAGAAGTCTGGCACACACTTACTGCCAGACACACTTTGACAGAGCCATCACTTTAGCTCCATTACTCTCTGTCTGCTCCGTATACCAATAATGCCACTGCATCCATTGAGCGTGATCTTAATGGAAAATGATATGCTTGTTGGCGGCTGAGTGTAGCTGTACTGCAGTGACCCATATCATGTTAAAAGGAAACGGAGGAAGGAAGGAGTAGCAGCAAAAGAAGAAGCTTCTCCGTTTACAGCTATTGAAATGGATGACAGTGCTATTCTTTGGCAGAAATTGTATGGATGACTGGATTTGTGAATACATGATGTGGGGTGACTTTATAAGGAATTCACAAGGGCTACAATGGCACTTGCTTACCTACAAAGATGGGCAGGAAATTAAATTAAAACTCTTATTTGAAGTCTAACACCATGACAAGCATAGCAATCAATGGTCAGCAGCAAATACACGTCAAGTTACTGGATCAAATTCAAGATGTCATTGTTGTCATTAGGGTTAGATTTGCAAACAACCCCAAAGATTTGAAGAAAAGCAGGTGCAAATTACCATTGATGAAATGCCACTCTGCCTGCTCCTCCTTTCATAATTCATTTCACTGTTTTGACCTGCCATCATGTTCAATTATTTTATGTAGCTGATGCAGCAATTGCCATCTCACCGACACACTCCGTGAATGCCAAGCTAGGCCAGGTTGTACTGTTCCACCTTTGACATGTACAGTACATTCATTGATGGTCTTGTGTCCAAATATTTTAAAATAAACCATTTCTATACATTTTAGATATCCTTGGGGGATTAAAGATCTTATATTGATAGTACTGCAAAGTCACAATGGGGCTTATGAAGCGTTCTTTTCGGTACCTTCTAGCGCTGTGCTATTTGTTGACTACTCAGTCATACTCAACAAGAACAGTGGCAATTGTGTGAAGGACAATACAAATGTACAGGGGGGTGGGGTGGAGGCATAACAAATATGGGACCTCATTGATCAAGGAATTATATCAATTATCTATGTCGCATGTGCACTTTAGGGTTCTAGGTGACTAGGACTATCCATCACAGCTGACTTTAGGGAGAAGAGGGGTATGCCCTAGTCAGGGCACACAGGCAAACCGTGCTGTCTGGTGCAGCTTTCTTTATGGGGAGAAACATGTGTCACCAGAAATTAAATTCAAATCATTTATATTTGAATTCTATTATTTTTGTTGTTGGACACAAAAAACAACATAAGAAACAACATAAGAAAACTTGGTTTCCATCTGCACACAACAACTTGCTGCCTCGAGGAATGGACATCGAGCTTAATGTGTGTGTATGTTGTTTTTTTTTCTTCAATTTGAGACACTCCTGTACAATAAATGCTGTACATATCATACATACCGTCATACTTTTTTTGCTAGATTATTGAGAAATATAGGTGACTGACTAGAAGAAGCGTGCGTGTGTAAGCAGAACTTCCGGCTGCACACAAAAGAGCTTTCTTCCAATCTGCTGTCGCGGAACAGGCATAGAGTTTTATGACGTTTTTTGGGGGGCGTTAACAGCCAAGAGTAACCTTTGAGTCATTCTTAAGAATTAAAAAAAAAAAAAACAGCATGTCTATGGCAGTGATGAGAAGTGATGGGTGTGTGTGTGTGTGTGTGTGTGTGTGTGTGTGTGTGGCCTGGGAGCTTGAGGGTTCTGCGTAGGATCTTAGCTGTCCTCTTTTGCACGGAGATGTCAGACGTTGTTCCTGGTATCTGTTGGTGCCATCCATCCAGCTTGGGGGTAACTGCCGCCAGTACCCCGATGACGAGTGGCACCACTGTTACCTTTACCCTCCACATTTTCTCTAGTTCTTCCTGCAGCCCTTGGGATTGCTACATCTATCACAACTGCTGCCTTCTGATGTTTATTCACCACCACTATCAGTCAGTCAGTCTGGATCTGGAAGTTCCACAAGATCTTGTCCTGGTTGTTCTGAACCACCTTTGAAGGTGTCTGCGATTTAGATTCTTGGACCTCTAATCAATTATATATATGCGTGCATTATATATATATGTGTGTGTGTGTGTGTATATATATATATATATATATATATATATATATATATATATATATATATATATATATATATATGTATATATATATATATATATATATATATATATATATATTAGGGGTGTAACGGTACACTCGGATGTATTAATACGTTTCGGTATGGCATGTTCGGTTCGGTCCACTTATTAGCGCGAGCTTATGCACGGACGCTGACTGTTTGCATGCAGGAGACGAGAGTGGTGGCACAACAGTGAGAGCCAGTAAAGAGCCAGAGCTCGAAGGTCCCCGCGTACACTGCGATCTATATATATATATATATATACATATATATATATATATATATATATATATATATATATATATATATATTAGGGGTGTAACGGTACACTCAGATGTATTAATACGTTTCGGTATGGCATGTTCGGTTCGGTCCACTTATTAGCGCGAGCTTATGCACGGACGCTGACTGTTTGCATGCGGGAGACGAGAGTGGCGGCACAACAGTGAGAGCCAGTAAAGAGCCAGAGCTCGAAGGTCCCCGCGTACACTGCGATCTCCTGTTTGGGAACATTCTGGCTTTCCTGTTCCCCATCGCCGATGGGGAAATGTGCATGGATAAGTCTGAAAGTTGTGTGCCGACATTGCTACATGAAACTGGCGGCTATGTTGCGGCTAGCACGTATAACATGCACGGCATCATCTGACTGTGAATGTTTTTTAGACGAGAAAGCAAGCAGTGTTTTTAGCCCAAAACGCCAAACTCAAATAGCGAGATTTATCATATTGTAGCATCTTCCAGGAACACGGCGTCAGACGTAGTTTAATTATAACTTTTTTATTAATCCAAGTTCAACTGCTCGCGCTCTTCTTTCTCCGCTGCTCCACTCACTTACCATACGATGCATTCATGAACCTCGGAAAAATCATAACTCAGCAACACACAAATCCGACCACAACACAGATAACCCAATTCGTTATTATATGCTGTTGAACATTCAAAGATTTCAATGCCTAAAAAGTGTATACAATTTCAGAAAAACTTTAAGTTACTGTATTTTTTTAATTATAAAAATAGTTTTAAGATTGTTAGCAATAATTGGAACTGTAATTATATGTATTTTTTTAATCACAAAAAGTTTATACATGTACTGTAATGATAACTTGTCTTTAACTTGAATACTTAGGTGTGTCATAGGCTTTTGCTGCTGAGTGTTTAAAGATTTCAGTGTCTTAATAATTTACAAAATCAAGAGATCTTTATTGTTAGTATACTTTTTTATTCTGGTGTAATTTCTTAGAATATCACCTGAATAGTTCGCTTGTATTTATTTTTTCTAAAAAATGTACCATTTACTTGTCATCTTTTCAAAATAAACACATTTAAAAAAAAAAAATCATTTTTTTTGTATCGAAAATATACCGAACGGAAGTTTCCCAAAAAACCGAACCGAACCGAAATGTGATTTAGCGTACCGTTACACCCCTAATATATATATATATATATATATACACACACGGGCGGCACGGTGGTCGACTGGTTAGCACGTCCGCCTCACAGTTCAGAGGTCGTGGGTTCGATCCCGGCTCCGGCCTCCCTGTGTGGAGTTTGCATGTTCTCCCCGTGCCTGCGTGGGTTTTCCCCGAGCACTTCGGTTTCCTCCCACATTCCAAAAACATGCATGGTAAGTTGATTGGATACTCTAAATTGCCCCTAGGTGTGATTGTGAGTGCGGATGTTTGTCTCTGTGTGCCCTGCGATTGGCTGGCAACCAGTTCAGGGTGTCCCCCGCCTACTGCCCAAAGACAGCTGGGATAGGCTCCAGCACGCCCCGCGACCCTTGTGAGGAGAAGCGGTACAGATAATGGATGGATGGATATATATACACACACACATATATATATATAATGCACGCACGCACGCACACACGGACCGGTGGTTAGCACGTCCGCCTAATAGTTCAGAGGTCGTGGGTTCAATCCCGGCTCCGGCCTCCCTGTGTTTGCATGTTCTCCCCGTGCCTGCGTGGGTTTTCTCCGGGTACTCCGGTTTCCTCCCATATACCAAAAACATGCATGGTAAGTTGATTGGACACTCTGAATTGACCTTAGGTGTGATTGTGAATGTGAATGGTTGTTTGTCTCTGTGTGCCCTGCGATTGCCTGGCAACCAATTCAGGGTGTCCACGCCTACTGCCCGGAGACAGCTGGGATAGGCTGATGGATGGATGATGGATGGATGGATGGATATATATATATATATATATATATATATATATATATATATATATATATATATATATATATATATATATATATATACACAGTATATATAAAGACAGAGGGAGAGAAATGCAAAAAAAAAAAAAATGGATTGCTATCAAACCAATTCAAAACGTCAGCCAATCTACTTATCCAGTCCATCAAGCAGAGTTTCCACTTCACTTGAATTAATTGCAGCAATTGGGTCTACTAGCGTAAAAACAGAGAGTGCTTCTTGGAATTAGTTTTGATTCAAAAATTACTGGCAAGTGCTGTTCCTAGGCATCAAGCCCAGACTAGGGCATTGCAAAGATGCAGATCTTTTTTCGATGACCTCACAGCTTGAGGATCTATTTTTCATTTAGAATAGTGTGTATGTTAACAATCAAAGGCTTTGAGAAGCACTCTCTGTCATAAGTGGTTTCATATCTACCTTATCACGTTTTAAAGCAGTGAGGCCCCTAATTATTACTCACTCATACTCCTTGACTGGGGCATTTGAAAAGCACGTACAAAAACAGTTAGGCAAGCATTTTGAACACATTCCACATTTTTTTAATAATTTGTATAATTTTCGCAGTAAGTTGATTTGTGATGGTTCTGAAAACGTGCACATGATAGCTAAACTTCAGGAAAAAAAAGAAAAGAAAAAAAGTGGACAATTTATCAAATGTGTAAGTAAGCTGTTTGACTGACTGGACATTTATAACTTTGTCTACTTTTACCCTCAGCTGTAACAGATCAATGTGGCTTCAAAAGATAAATGATGTTCCCCATGTGAACACTCAGCTAACCAAGCAGATAACATTAATCTGTTCACTTGCCCTCTATAAATCAGTCAATTAACTCAAAGAACAGCCATACCTGTCTCATTAATGCTGTCCCCTGTGTTTAATTATCTGCATAAATAAAAAGCTGAAACCTGAATCTGCTCGATTAAAACATGAAGAAATAGAAAATCAAGTACTGCAGGACCTTTTGCCAATGCATGAATACTCATGCAAAAAATGACTAGTTTCAGTTTCTACAAATCTCAAGCTTCTGTAGTTTGGAAGACTTCATAATATATAAGTGTGCATGTGCAGCCCATTTACACTGTAGACTATGTTTTATGTTGCATTTTTGGGATGTAAACAGAAAAAAATTATTTTTGAGTTTGAACATTTAGAAATCAGGTCTTTTTGTAAGGTGATATTTACAAAATGTTTTTTTTTCTGACCCAGAGGAAAGGACAGGAAGAGACCAATTCTTAGTGGGTGTATAATGACAAAAGAAGAGACAGACGTTGACATATGACAGATGGATACGGCATGTTTGTCTAGCAAACGACCAAAGCACACTGCATAAAAATTGACATTAATGCTGAATTATACCTTGGCCACTTTGTAGCTGCAATTAAAATGAAAGGAAGCAGCTATAACATGGACAAAGCCCAAACTAGTTCATCAGGCTTAGAAACAGTTATAGCTTCCACCACCCAACTGTGTTTTTCCTTAGGTTGTTTGAGCATTAAGGAAGCAGACTGTCTTTAATGATGCAATATTAAATTGCTTTTACAAATAAAACAACATGTTTTTTTGGTCATGAAAAAAGGGATGATTGCGGAAGTACAATGTGAAATAAAAGGTAACAATAAGAGCAGCATGTTTAAATATTCCATAAAACAAATGCTCTAAACCATTTAAAATTAGAGATGAGTCATTACAATAAAATAAAAAAATGAATAATACATTTAGTAGCCAAAACAAATGCAAATAACTGAATGGGGGAAAGAATAAACAGAGAGGTGTTTACTACATTTAAATGTGGGAGAACAGTGATAGACCAGTGATGCACTTGTATAGTCCTACAGAAATATGAAACAACTGTGTCACAAACATACCAAATAGAGCTGAACGATTAATTGTGTTTGCAATATAATTGTGATTTGATAAAATGTGATTTTGTAATGCAAAGTCTGGTCAATTGCAAAGACTGCGATTTGACTGGTCATTACAGGAGCTGGGCAGTCGGAACGGTCCGTCTCGGACGGATGGCCAGTTTTGGGACGGAGGACGGGGGGCGAAAAGTTTTAAAAAAGAGGTCAGATTAAGCAAGGGCGGAGGTGTATTTTAGTCCGGCCCACTAATCGTCCTTAATGCGTGTGATGTGGTCGCGAGGCGGCCAAAGTTCATTTCAACCTACTCGGCGAAATGAGTAAATGACAAAAAAATGCCTCAGAACACTTTAAAGGTGCCACTATTTACCCAACTGCGCAGGAGATTTTTCAACAGGAGATTCAGCGCAAGTTCGACTAGTACAGGTGGTGACCCAGTAGCACGGAGTGTCAGAGCCAGCACACAGGCGAGTGACGTCAGCATGTCGCTTGACTGTCCGCTGCTGGAGGAGTACGTAGTTTATTATTTATTGTTTATTGTTTTGTTAAGGGGCGGCACGGTGGTCGACTGGTTAGCACGTCCGCCTCACAGTTCAGAGGTCGTGGGTTCGATCCCGGCTCCGGCCTCCCTGTGTGGAGTTTGCATGTTCTCCCCGTGCCTGCGTGGGTTTTCTCCGGGCACTCCGGTTTCCTCCCACATTCCAAAAACATGCATGGTAAGTTGATTGGACACTCTAAATTGCCCCTAGGTGTGATTGTGAGTGCGGTTGTTTGTCTCTGTGTGCCCTGCGATTGGCTGGCAACCAGTTCAGGGTGTCCCCCGCCTACTGCCCAAAGACAGCTGGGATAGGCTCCAGCACGCCCCGCGACCCTTGTGAGGAGAAGCGGTACAGATAATGGATGGATGGATGTTTTGTTAAGTGCTTTGTTACAGCTCTAGCTGTTATGAAATGCGCTATATAAATAAAATTGGATTGGATTGTATGCATATTCTGCCCTCTAGTGGTTCAACACATGTACAGTAATACCACGGCTAATGCCAGAGGAGTCAGCCATTTCACCTCACTGACAGAAACACGCCCAGCCTGTCTTGTTTATAATCCGGGACAATTTTGTTAACTAACTGTTAACATTTAGTACCTTATCCCTTTGCTTGCAAAGTATGTCCTTGTGTTGGACATTTTCATGCCGTAAAAATCTCTACCAGCGTATACATTTAAACAACCCGGAAGTGGAAATCTTTGTTGATTTTTCTCAGACTTGGGAAAAAAATGAGTCAATTTTGAGTTGTTGTGTTGGTTTCATTCTTTGCTGTATGAAAATGTTTGTCTGCGTATCATACAGTTTTGTTGCTAATTGCAAGTAACTGTCTCTTTGATCATCACTGATGTCTGGTGATTCTACAAAAGGTCACGTTCAATTACGCCACTGTACTTCATCCGTCGAGCCGCAAGCAATTTCCTCCGAGCAGGCAAACTGCCGGAATCGTACTGAGCCAGAATCGATTCCTTGTTTTTCAGAGTCACGTAGATTTGAGTTTTTCCAACTCCAAGTCTCTCCTGGATGTTTTTTACTTTGTGTCCAGCTTCGCTCAATCGGATGCATTTCACTCTCTCTTCAACGGCCATTACCGCTCTTCTTCGTATGGATGCCATGATCTACAGAAAATCTTTCACAATTTCAGTAAAAACGCATGCCAAAGGAGTAAATTACATGTCGCCATTTTGGTTCCGATCATGGCGGGTTCCAGTTGGGTTCCACTTGCCTTGGTAGTTGCTCTTCATTTTAGTAATATCTTGATGGAACCTTTCTCCATGCTCGGTACTCATTGTCCCGAGGTTCGGAGGGAAGAAGTCGAGGTGGGATTGGAAAAAGTGAATTTTGAGTGACATTCGGCATCCCATATTCTCATAGAATTGCAACAATTCCTCAATATACTCTTGGTAATCTGGTACCCATGTGTTAACAAGGAAGCCATTCCAGAGTGAGTCAAAGGCTTCCCGATTTCCATGCTCTCAGTTCCTTTGAGGTAAGAAGCTCCAAAACCTTCATATCTTTCATCACCTTTCGACTCTGAGGTCAGACGAAGATTCCCTCCTTGATCTTAACAAACCTCAGAGCTGGAAACAGACTGTATAAGTGTTGGAAGGCAGTGCCATTTTTGTCCATGGCTTTCACAAAATTCTTCATTAAACCTAGCTTGATATGAAGAGGAGGAAGAAGCACCTTGTTCATGTCTACCAGAGGATTTTCTTTGACACCGTGTTCACCAGGCACAAAAGTACTCCTTAATCCCCAGTCCATCTGCTTGTAGTGCTTGGATAAAACCAAGGCACTTGACCCTTTTTTGCCCATCCGGCCACGACCCTCCACCCTTGACCTGGGTACCCTTCCGGCCGCGACCCCCCAGCCATATTCATCGGCCCCCGCCCCGTTCCGACCCCGGAATCCAGATCCAAATTACCTGAAAAACCAAGGTTCTTCAGGTCTCTCTGTATGTTCCAATGGGGTTTGTTGCCACTTTCTCCTGAATAAACAAAAATATTGTCTTCAGAAAAGACTGTAGATTCTTCCCCTGAAGGCATTTCTTCATCTGATGAGGGAATATCTTTATTTGATGGAGGTGTAGGGACAAGGAGATCATCTGAGTGAAGAACAGGTCTCGAAGTATTGAAAACAGTTGTGTTTGTCAGGGCGGGCACGGTGGTCGACTGGTTAGCACGTCTGCCTCACAGTTCAGAGGTCGTGGGTTCGATCTCGGCCACGGCCTCCCTGTGTGGAGTTTGCATGTTCTCCCCGTGCCTGCGTGGGTTTTCTCCGGGTACTTCGGTTTCCTCCCACATTCCAAAAACATGCTTGGTAGGTTAATTGGACACTCTAAATTGCCCCTAAATGTGCAAGGTAACTTTTGACCTTAACCTGAATATTGACTGCATGTAAACGTAGTCATTGTTGCGACTCAAAAGAGTAGAATAGAGTTTGCATCTTTGCTTACAGACACGTTTCATTAAATTGTGGCTTGCGCTATGAAAGCAGACGTCGCTTTTTGACTGGCTTTGGCAGCTGGGTCACCAGTCTACGGCTGAGTGGTAGATTCCATAGCATGGCTGGACATCTGTGACATTTTCACAAGCATAACTATTCAAGGAAGATTTTTCTTTACCAGGAATAATGGGTTTAGCTAAAATGTTTTTCCCTCTACACTGTATGCTGATTCCTCAGTGTGCTCTACTGTCTAGCTTAAGATCTGTACAAACAATAGACTGTTTGGATAGCTATTGGTGATAATCTGCTTCACATACTGTACTTGCACCTGAAAAAGACAGATAACTCATCTTAAACTTCTAATAGCACACTTGCATGCACATACTATACATGCCAACAGTACATTTCAATCTGACAGTGAGACAGTTTCTCTGGCATGCATCACATCACACACCTCCACACATGACAGTGTTGCTGTTAGGGCTCCAAATGTGGGAAATGGACTTTTCTCCTTAATTTACAACAGGAGACAAGCGAAGTCTTGTTGACGCTTTTGGAATTAACGAGATGTACTCTGGATAAAAAACACTTGGATGTTTGTCGAAATCCTCATTGATCCAGCTCATTTCATTCTCAGGGCATCAAATCAATCACAACTGGACTGCTCTGTTTGTCCAAGCAGACGTTTCGCATATCAACCTATTCGGCTTCATCAGTTCACACAATAAGCCTTGGTTAGGACAGCACCTGCTTACATTGCTATGGAAAACCAAACTAGTCATGCTCCAAGTTCGAGGTTCTCAACCACCAATGGTATCATTCTTTTGGAATGCAAAAGGGCATTAAGATGTGTTGCAGTGAAGCCTTTATCTGTCAACAAGTTGTTGGGTGGAAACTCCCTGTTCCAGTCAGTGGTAAAATAAGTAGTGGCGCTCCCTCGGCAGCCAAGGAGGACTTTGTTTTTGTTGTGTGCTGGAGGCAAAATCATTGAGAGTCTTTAGAATGGCATTGTACAGTATGTGGCGGATAGTTGTGATAAGAGTAGATGTGATAAGCCACCTCCTCTGTTTAGTGGTCTTTCAACCTTCACGTCGATTGCCTCTCTCACTCCTCTTTCAAACATCTGTCTTCCCTCTTGAGAATATGTAATTTGTTTTCCTCAAAAGCGTGCTCCTTCTCTTTGAGATGCAGGCAGACACCTGAGTCTTAACCTGAAGAGTTATCCCACCTGTGTTGTGCCATGGGCCTGCTCAGTGGTTGTTTGGTTTACCCAATATATGTATCTGTACAATCCGAAATGCACTTGACTGCATGCACCAGATTGGTTTTCTGAGTATGGGGTGTCCAATTTTTGGCCTTTACTTGTTTTTCTTTGTTTGTTACTAGGTTTGAAGTATACCGGAATGTTGTCAAGCCATCCATTATCCAATCCACTTATCCTCACAAGGGTCGGTTGGTTGAAAATCCTTCAGAGCCTCAGACGTCTAGACCTGATACATATGGAATGACAAGATTGTGCGTCTGCCACTCTTCTTTTTCGTCCATCTTGCCATTCTCCCTTCCCTTCACAAACAACCAGCTGGGAACTACTTCACATGTATGTTCTTTTTCTTTGGCTTGTGGGCTGGTTGGCGCATAATCAGCTCGAAGTTGTAGAGTTCTGATTGTGCCCAGTTTCTCCTCCAATGGGTGGTGTGAGTCAAGTATTGTCAGGGTGTGTGGGTTCATCTCCAATGTGTACATTACAGTCTCCCATCCCCCAAAAAGCTATTTATTGTCTTTAACATTCTCACGTGTGAATTTGATGTTATTGTCAGCTGAGTTAATGTGCTTGGTGAAGGCTTGCATTTCTTGGCTTTGGATTTTAAGCACGTGTCATACACATATCTGTCACAATGACTTAGAATTATAGAATTTAGTAATATAGTGTACGGCTGATGTCTCCAGCCTTCTGTAGCGGTTGTAAGTACACAGTGATTTTTCTCTTGCACAATGGTTGGATCTCTTTTCAGTCTCTCATAGTATATGGTGGCATCGTCGAGAAGTGTGAGTACTTTGTTATAGTATTCTATTGTGTTAGGGGTTACTGTGCATCTTCCCTTAATCCACTGGCAAGATTGTGATGTTTTCCACTTGGATACATTTGGCACTATGCTTACTTTATTGTTCAGTCTGTTGAACATTCCAATAACTATGAAATCCTTTTTTTAACTTTAAAAGCAATATGGCCTGCTGTATGCAATAAATATGCATAGATCAGCAAGCTCTAAGTTTGCATTTAAGTGGGCAGATAAGTGATGAATGACGCTTCATTTTTATCATGCTAATTGCATGTGATGACTTACCTAAAATTGTTTTTGCCATAAAGACTCAACATGTTCAAAAATAATTAATTTATTCTTCACAGTCAGAAAAATCAAAGTCTAAAAACAAAACATCGGCTGTTAAACTAGAAGGGGACTGTACAAAATTAGGGCAAGTAGGTGGCAAAGATGAGAGAGACATGGAAGAAAAGACAGAGCTTACATGAAGGGTTTGGGGGTGGTCAGCCGGCTGAGGGCGGTTGGAGGCAGACCGTGACTTGCGATGGCTTGAGCGACCCATCCTGAAGGAGCGACACGAGAGGTTCCCAGTGAAAAGGCAAAGCAGCACCCGGTGAGACACTACCTGATTGGAGGTGGAGGGATGTTTAGGAGCAGATGGTGATGGATTGAGGGATTGTGTCTGAGTCTGCTGGGTCCATGACAGGTCAATACGTTCTGTCATGTGAGGATTGGGATTTGGACCCATTTGCAGATATGACACAGAAGTTGAAGAGTAAAAAGTCTTTATCAAGAAAAATACAAAGTAACAACAGAGATCAGGACTGGAAGAGCTTTTGCATCCTCACTCTAAAAAGGTTTGACGTACTGACAATGTGTGAGTGTGTAACTCAAAGATTTAAACTGTAAGACTTCAAGCCTATATGACGTAAAGGACAAAGCATAAAAGGACCATAGCAACTGCAGAGCAACTGATACATCACGTAAACAACCAGTTATAACAAAATCCTCACACAGAGGCTTTTATTGTGATCCAGTAACAAGCAGGGCAATTACATTTGCCACTGAAGTCCTGCTTTATTGCCCTCGGGAAACTCAGCTCTGTGTCAAAAACATCAGTGATATTCTGAGAGACATATGTTACTGCAGTTATTGCATTGTGGAAGTTGTACTGGTATTAGAATGCTTATAATAATATTGGCTCTTATTTACTAACCGTGTGTACAAATGTTTCAGCCCATGCATGCATATGCACAACTAAGGATCAGCTTCAGAAAAGAAGTAAAAAAAAACAAATATATTAGCCAAGATGCACAGCATATTACTACAACAGTAACTTTTATAAACATGAATAAGCATTTTAACAGTAATAACACTAGGACTACCAGGATTTGGAAACTATTAGAACTACGAGATCAGTCATTTTGATGGATTGCGCTTTGTTGCGCTCTGGCAATGTCATCGATTAAAATGATTATTACTTGCTGCTCGAGTGTCTGATAAAGGTATTTTGATAATTAAATTCCTGTTGTGAGTATATTTTAATTTAAATTATGTCATATAAATGAATGAGAAACAGTCGGTGGAGCACCTATATTGTCCTGTGCGGCTCTCACGCTGCGTGCGTGTCAGCTGTGATAAAATACAGCTGGTTTGGAGAAGAAGGAAGGAGACTCTTATCAAAAAAGACTGTACTGCACTTCACTTCTGGGGGGGGGGGGGGGGGCTTCGCGAGTACGAGTACTTAGCAGGCTGCTCGGTCACTGTATCACCGATGTGAGCGTTTGGTCCGCATTGCCGGCAGTAAGCCGAATTCGTTTCCAGTGAGGGTTGGACTCCACCTAGGCTGCCCTTTGTCACTGATTCTGTTCATAACTTTTATAGACAGAATTTCTAGGCGAGGATGGCAGGTTTGGTGGCCTCAGTATTGCATCTCTGCTTTTTGCAGATGATGTGGTGCTGTTGGCTTCTTCAAGCCATGACCTCCAACTTTCACTGGTGTGTTTCGCAGCCGAGTGTGAAAGCAGTTGGGATGAAGATCAGCACCTCAAAATCTGAGACCATGATCCTCAGTCGGAAAAGGGTGGAGTGCCCTCTCCAGTTCGGGGTTGAGATTGACCCCCAAGTGGAGGAGTTCAAGTATCTTGGGGTCTTGTTCACGAGTGAGGGTAGGATGGAACGGAAGATCAACAGGCGGATCGGTGCAGATCTGCTGTGATGCGGACTCTGTATCGGTTTGTCGTGGTGAAGAGGGATCTGAGCCGAAAGGTGAAGCTCTCAATTTACCGGTCGATCTACGTTCCTACCCTCACCTGTGGTCATTAACTGTGTGTCATGACCGAAATAACAAGATCTCGGATACAAGTGGCTGAAATGGGTTTCCTTCCCAGGGTGTCCGGGCTCAGAGAAGTGAGAAAAAGATCCACTGCTCCTCCACGTTGAGAGGAGCCAGCCAGGACACGCTGGAGAGACTATGTCTCCCGCCTTGCGTGGGAATGCTTTGGGATACCTCTGGAAGAGCTGGAAGACGGGGCTGGGGAGAGGGAAGTCTGGGCTTCCCTGCTGTAGCTGCTGCCTCCGCGACCCGACTTCAGATAAGCGGCAGATAATGGATGGATGGATGGATGTCTGGCATGCAATACATAGCATAGCCTCAACCCATTCACAAAAATTATGGGTTTTTTTACATCTATTTTTATGGTTTTACACACAGCCAATGTAACATTTATTCTTCGATAAAGTAGAATCCGTTGCAGACCACAGGACGAATGAACATGAGTATAGAAACATGTCTGCATCTGTTACCGTTGCCTGTTGCTCTCTCTAAGGGACTTGGTCTGCCAATTTCTGTTATCAGATGTTCCCATCTTGCCACTGCTGCTGTCTACATGTTGGACACGGGCCACGATCATGCAGCTACCGTAGCCACGGTGATCTGCAATTATTGAAAGCATCAAATATTAGTATAGAATACTCTTTCTCTGAGTACCGCAGGGTAATGATAATATTGAAATGTAGTGATACAATAATCAATTTGTCATTACATACTTTTATTTTATACAATATTCCTAACATTTTGTGCAACTAAAATTCAATGATTCTCTGTCTTGCTGATAATATTTCTGCATTCATAGCGCTTGGTCACTTGACATGTGTAATCAGGATGTGTAAAGACAGAAGGCATCCTGTTACATTTGCAAGCAGTATTGTTCCCAAGGTGAATGCATATTTCTTTCCTGTTTGAGCCCGGATAACGGCTTTGGTTGTAAGTTAACAATTGTAACTTGTGTATAAGCGTTGCATAATGTTGATTTTTGACATATTTAGATTGATTTTAACTTAATATTTTTGACGTTGAAGAGCTGTGTTCCCCCAGTAATAAGTAGAAGTTATGCCATTGTGGACGTAATGGAATTTATACAAGTTGGATATTGTAATTGTGTGTGTTTCATTTATTTTATTTACAGTTTTACAGAATCAGAACTTTACTTACAGCCAAATGTTTATTTAATCATTGTTTGCTATCTTGTTAGGTTGCACCTTGTTGTTACGTGTGATCGGAACATAATACTATTGGAAGAAAATAAAATGAAAATTCCAAAAAACATTCCAGACGGCATGACAGCGACGGAGGTGGGCACGGACAGAGGGAGCCACGACCCCTTGCTCCTGGGAAGGGAATAGTGGAGGCTGATACCCATAAGCGACCATGAATGGTAACATGCTCGCCGATGAGGACGTCTCTTACCACGAGGAACTACCAGCGACCAGGACTCGGATGCAGAAGAGGTGGAGAATTCTAGCATTTTACCATGGCAGATCCGGTGGTGTTCATCAGAGTTTAAGTCTGAAGGAGCGGTGGAAGTTGTAGTTTTCAGTTGCGGGGATCATGTGTGACTGCGTCGATTAGCAGCTCCAAAACTGGGAGATAAGTCCTTCCAACTCCGCACCACCATGTATCTATTGGAAAACAATACATTGTCTTCCAAAGATTGCAGGAGTGTCGTTAGTCAGTAAATTCCCATTTATTTATAACAAAACACAGCTATTGTATGGGCGTATAGCTGACGGAGGAACAATCATGCCACGGAAAGCGCACACTTCTTTTGCTTGCTAGCTCGTCTCATTGGTCTCTATAAGGACTGTGTCCAACGTGACACGCATAAAACTTGCCAGCCCAGGGAATGCAGAGAAAGAAATCTGAACTTGCAAACTGTGTTTGTGTGTGTGTGTCCTGCCTTCCCGTATGTAGTTTGCATGTTATCCCCGTGCCTGCATGGATAATCTCCATTTACTGCAGATTTTTTCCTACATTCCAAAAACATGCATAGGTTCAATGGAGATTGAAGGTTTAAATGTGAGTTTGTTTGATAGTGTGCTTCTTCCATGTTTCCGTTCCCTGTTTGAGTTGAGACCTCGTGTGTATTCCTGCTCCCCTGGACTGTTGAGAACTATTAGTGTCACTGTTAACATGAGTCTGCTGTCTGCTCATTACAGCTCAGATTGGCCCTCTAGCTAAGGGAGCATCTTGGGGGCCCCCAGCACACTGACTATAGCTTAACTAGGGCAGCAGAAACACTTGGCCTCTGAGAGAAAAACAAGAGAGGAAGCTGGCGGTGATGTTGTGGCACTGTAAACTTGGTACTTGCCAGATTTTTTTTAACTGGTATTATTTAATCTTTCTTTTGTTAACTAATCTACTACGAGACTATTTATGTAATTTTTGTTTATAATCTTGCCTTTGATCTTTTTGCAGAAAAGGTCCAATATTTTGGGCATCATCTTCATTGTGTTTCATTCTTGGATTGATCAGGCTCATCATCCTCATCAGTTGATTCCTTTGGGTTTTGTGTAGAGCCAACGTTTTCTGAAAAAAAAAAAATAATATATATATATATATATATATATATATATATATATATATATATATATTTATGTGTGTGTGTATGTATGTATGTATGTATAGAACCTTGTAAAATGTTGCTTTTTTTTTTTTTTTTTTTTTAATCAAAGAAGCTAATTCAGCAGGTGATTCAGTGACTTCTTCCGCATGCGGGACAGTTGCTATGTATACAGTCATTGCAATATAATTGTATGTTATATAGTATGTTCTGGAAAGCACTTGTATCTGTATTGCATTGTATTATTTTTTAAAATAAGACAATCATCATGGCTTGCCAACATACACAATATGTTGTACCAATAAACACGCATCTGTACCTTGAGGGTCAATTTCAATGTCATCAAGGGTTTGACCTTTATACTGGGAGAGGGTTCCTTGCGCCACATCTAGTAGCACTTTACTCATTTTGGCATGCTGTAGTGTTCATTGTGGTAGACGGTAATACTGCCTGTGCACACGAATGTCATGACCCAAAAAGTCAGCAAGTTGGTCTGCTTCATTTTCTTGAAGATTAAGAAGCTGTGACATTGTAGCTATGTGCTTCCTGAGCCTTGCTGATGTTAAGACGTCAGGATTTTTAGCGCTACTCTCCTTTGCAAGCTTTTGGAGCCATCCCCCCTCCCTCTGTATGCAGTCATGGCTCCTGGTCTTCCAAACATGAATACATTTTTTTTGAAGACTCCACACATCTCACAGGTTTGAGCTAGGAGGTCCATAGCTGAGACCACTTATTACAACTCTTCCTCGTTTCCCCCTGATTTCCACTCTGGTGACGAACTCGCACATCTTGTTCTCCAGAGGGGCGAGACAGGCTGCCATTGCAGCTCTTTCCTTTCTACAAAAGTAGACAATTCCATCCTTGACATCTCTCCTTCTCTTCTTCTGTTGAAAATGATCACCTGAGCCAGTGTCACTCTGGCCAGCGCTGCATAATTGCTCACAGACGGACAGAGTTTATGCATTCTTTCTGCAACTTCTTTAACTTTTTCCATGTACTTGTCCAAAAGTTTGACCTCTTCGCTGAAAGGTAAAATCTGTGGTGCATTCCACTTTGCCTCTCTCATCGTTGTTGTTGCACCTGTGGTAATCAATGAATTCCGTCTAAAAATGATTGTCTTGAATTCTCGAGCATATTCTAACAGGCACTTATCTCTGTCAACAGTAGACAGAGTATCACTTTCAATCAACTCACTAAGTACACCCAGACTATTACCAATTTTTAAGGCCAAGGAGGGTTTGCTGTATGTGTTGTTTTCAGAGTTGTGCCCAGCCAATTTCTTCACTGCAGATATCACCCTATTAAAGTAAGCAGGATAGATGAGCTCCACTGCCTTGCAAATAGGTGGATTATTTCGGGCCATTGTCAGTAGTCTACCAAATTCTCTAAGTCTTTGCCTTATGTAGTCATGCCGGTTCTTTCTTGATCCATTCAGATCAAAGAGATGATGTCCAAGCTGTAAGAGTAGATCATCATGGATCACATGAGTGACTTCATCATAGGTCTGTCAGGGTTCAGCATGATACAAGGGCGTGGAGGACCCAAATGCAGGGAGGCGAGGCGGGAGGACAGTTTATGAGATTTTAATGAAATGAGAAGTAATGGAATACAAGTGACCGGAAACTGAGGCTTGCCGTGGTGACAAGACTAAACTAGACTTAACTGGACAACAGGTAACTTTGTTCAAATGACAGCTACGACGGCAACCGACTACAATGACACACTACAACGACAATGACCCGATAAGCACTGAACAAAAACTAGCAACTTAAATTCGAGCACACTGACGAGACAACGAAAAACACTTGGACAAGACACAAGGTAGAAGGGAGCTGATTGGTTAGCACTAGGGAGTGGAAGGCACACAGGTGGACACAATAATCATGACGAGACAGACAGAACACTGAGCAAAACATGAAACAGGCCTGCAAATTTCCTTCGCCATTCCTCGCAAAACAAGAGCATTATAGGCCTTATTTCTACAGCGTTGTAAAATGTTTAACTGTGTGTTTGTGAATTTGGTAGATGCGCTATGCCTTCCTGCTGCACCCCCTTATTACATCTCACAATTGGGGTGGCAAAAATTAGACTAAATCTTAGACTGCATACCCAGGTGGTCTATTTTTCAGCACAGGTGGTGTAACGCAATTTTGGTGTATTTAATCGAGGCACAGGTAGACAGATTCGGCACTCCGCCTGCGTGCATGGTGGACCTCAAAGTATTTCATTCATAAATATGAAAATAGCACGGGACAATCCCTCTGAATCATTGGAGAAGTCAATTCATCTTAAAATATTCTATGGGGGCGGGGGTTGGTCACACACGAATGCAGGATCGGGCAGTGCGAGGTGGTTTCCAGTTAAACGTCACACACACTGCTGATTGACTACATCATCCGATAGGGGAGATATTGCAGTTTACGTGCCAATGTCATGCAGAAACTACAGCGAGCCTAATTTATATATTCTCTAAAATGATTGGATAAAATAGAAAATGCAACTCGTTTCATTTTCCTGATCAAAAAATATATCAACCGAACTTGTTCGTGAAAAACGTGGCCATCCTGACCCAAGTGTCCCTTTAAGGATGCTGTCCATATTTGCATTTGTGGATTTATCTGCATTTAAAGAGTACACCTTTCTCTGTACGTTGACTGATAACTCCGTTTTAAAGTAGGTATCAATTCCATGTGTGCAGAAGTCGCATGGTCAGCCATGAATTTGCGTGCCTCAAGTATGTTGCAGAGCACGAGCGGTGGCTTTGTGTGCATCCTCTTACTGATGACGCATTTAGGACTTTTTTTTTTAACCATTACTGCCATTATCATTTTTTTGCGTGGCAAACCGCACACATGCACACACCTGGCGATTAAAAACATTTTTTTTTTGCACCACGCGCCAACAGGATTTCCATTCTCTCACACTTCATTTAAAGAAGCTAATCTCCACTGATTTTTTTTTTTTTTTTTTTTCTACAGTTTTGTCAATTGTTGAAAAATCGGAACCATTTACAACAAACCATGCTGGCATGTTAACCTGTTCTTAACCTGAAAAACTACTTTTTGAATATGTTAATTCGCACTTTATTGTGCTCTACCTGGAAAACTTTGTGACTTAAGTGTGATTTTTATTTAGTTTTGTGCTTGATGAACAGCCTTAGTGCTGTGGTTTGTTCCTTGATGATGCCTTGTGCTGTCTCGATGTTCAAATGAACTCATTCTTTCATTCAAAAACACCTTCAAGTAGTAAGTAGTGGATCCATGGTTGGAGGGCAGTAGAGACTTCATCGGTACAAATAATCGAAATTCAACGAAAAAGAAGCCGGCCGCTGACTATCGCTCAATAGTAAGACGGAACACAGATGGTAATATCTGTTCTTTCTTCGCTAATCCTCATAAATTTATATATATATCACATGTTGTTCCAAAAATTCACAAAGCCATAAAAGATAAGACGGCATAAAGGTTATCTGACGCAATAACTTCTTCAACAGTATGTTTAAAAACGCAATAAGTTGCAAAACCGCTCACATACACACACCTCTGTTTGCGGACATATTTTTGTTGGATGTTTCATTCTCAGTGCTCAAAATGCTGAGAACATGTTTACAATTTTACCAATGTTTTAAAAAGTTAAAAATTAAAAAAACACTTCAAAGAGAAACAAACTTGTGTCGACTAAAATGCAAAAAATAATACAATACAGATTCACTCATGCATCGAAGGTTTAAGTATTTTTTAATTTCATTTTATCATAAAAAAATGCACATGACTATGTGGGGTTGTTTTACACCTAATGAATTACTTTAAACAGTTGAACAACTTTGAAAATGTGGACTTCCGACACAAGTGAGATCCGGTAGGTCTAATTGCATGGGTTGGCAACACACTGCGCAGGGCGAAGGTGAGAGGAGAAAAACCCAGTGGCCCTCTGAAGTCTTCACTCCGCAGTCCAGCTCATGAAACAAGAGGCGGGAGCTTCCAAACAGGAAGAAAAGACTTTAGCTCCCAAGGTCAAATTCACATAATATATTGTTGTGCTGAAGGCTAATTTATTGTGAGGCTGTAGGAACGTGTGAGCGTAGTAGGGGGTGCACGACTTTAGATTTTTTTTCAAGTCGATGAAAGTCGAGTCAAAGTTCCTTCTTCAGTGATGATCATAAGGATATTTTTTTGGTACAGTACAATAATCAAAGGATATTACAGGAATAGGGAATGCTTTGGAATAATCTATATTCACAGACAATGGACATCTTACACACCTGCTTTTCGTAGAACGTATACCTTAGAACACAAGAACACTGACGTGGCCCGCCCGCTGTTACGTAATGATCAGAGGTGGGCAATTTACACAATTTTGCTCGTCCATCATTCGTCATCTGTCAGCGACCTGGGCACCCATCTCTGATCGTCAGTGCGTAATCTTTTCAAGCGATGATGTGGAAAAATATGGAAATAAGAACAACAACAAAAATATGCAATACAAAATAAATGCAGAAATAGAAAATATTTAAAAATAAATAGCAAAAAAAATGTGGAACTGAATTTAAAAAAATGTATATGAATACATTTAAATATCACTTTAATTATATTTTATTTATTTCAATTATATATATTTTTTATATTTATGTTTTATTTTCGCTTTTATTTATTTTTGATTTTGGCAGTTTTGGTCCTCCATATGAATTATGATACTCGTCAAGATAAGACAATGGGTGTATAAAGTCAAGTTCCAGTAAATGACAATTTCCTGTATGTACTAATTTTAGGAAATCTTGAGTCCATACTTACAAACATGAAACTTCATGCCTGCTTTCAGCAATTAAAACCTCATGAAAATGGCATTTTCCAAGACATTATTGACGAACCATACTGAAGGATTTGTCCAATATTAAAATCAGGCTGCTAATTACTGACTCTAAGATGAATGGATTTGTAACCAGCCAATATGTTAGCCATATGTTGATCAGACGGTAGTTGCATTACACATTGAAAGGTCACCACACACAGACAGCTAGATGTCCTTACACATAAGCAGTCATATAGCAATCAATAATCACAGGGAAGAAAGAAAACTATGTGTGCATCTTCGAAAGCACGCTTTTCTCACTTCGCCTCCACTGGTGTAAATTATCACGAGGTAAGGAAAGAAGCCCACATCTGACATTCCCCGTATTTCAGAGATTTAAAGAAATAGACGAGCAAATTCAATCAACGTGTGTGAGTCTTTACTTACATTAGATGCCTTCTTGGAAGATTAAACGAACACGAATTGCAAAATAGTTCTTTTTTTGTGAACTAATAATTGATCTTGCATCTCAAATGAGTGACCTGATGAAATTTCCAACAATACCAAAGAAATCATACTTTCGTCTTTGCAACAAATACATGCATTCCAGATACAACTTTATTTTGATAACTTTGAAAATGCTAATCCACTCTGATCTGAAAAAAAGGAATACACAAACGTGGTTGTGTTTATATTATTTCAAGGAATTTACCAATTAAATTAAATTCGGTTTATGATTAACATTTATCTTGTGGCATTTTTTAATTCAGAGAATTTGAAGAAGTTTGAGTCCAATCCTACAACTTCTTATTAATGATTTGAAAATTCTGGACACGTAAGGAATTGCCCTTTTCAGATACGCCTTTAAGGAGGTCCGTTATTCAGGTCACTGGTAATAATTTGGCGTTAAATGGCATTTTGGCATGGTTTAATCATTCAGAGCAACTTATTGTTGCATTTGTAGTCCATATTCAGTGAAGATGACCCAAACTTGATACTTAACACAAAAGAGCTTTGTGCGGAAAATTGCAACACTGTGAGATCCCACTCGAACTCACTCATTTGAGGTTAAAAGAGTCTGTCCTCTTAATTTTTTTCATTGTTCTGACAATAATTCAGTTGCTATTATGCATGACCTACTTGAGGGTGTTGTGCAGTATGAACTTAAGGTTCTGGTTGGGGATTGCATAACTATAGACACCCTTTCAGAAAGGATCCAGAGATTTGACCATGGGTACATTGAGAAAAGGAACAGACGGAGTGCAATTAAACTTTGTGACAGTAGCAATGACCTTGGCCTTAACACTAGTCAGTCATGGTGCCTCCTCCGTAACACTCTTTTGCTATTTGAAAAGCTAGTTGACCACAATTGTAGACACTGGCATGTAATTCTTGTTTTGATTCAAATAGTCAACACTGTGTTCTCCCAAATCATCTAAAGGTTATCTAAAGCATTTAATTTCTAACCATCACAAATTGTTTTAGTCTGTGTTCACAGATAACAGACTTATTCCAAAGCATCATTTAATGATTCATTATCCCAGATGTATTAGGGAAATAGGGCCTCTTGTAGGTATGTGTTGCATATGATTAGAAGGAAAGCACAATTTCTTTAAAGTCTGTGAAAATGTTTAAGAACACCACTAAGACATTAGTAAAGAAACATCAGAATACGGTGGCTTTTCATTGGGAAATTTTAAGTTTCCAGAGACTTCAGTTTGGTCCTCTTAGATAGGTCTCAACAAATGAAGCAGTGATGTGTTTAAGGTCCTGTCAGAAAGTGAATGAATCTTCGAGTAATGCCACTACAGCCCGGGTGACAAACTTTGGAACAGAACATCGGATTGGAATTTTTATTTGTGTGGGTAGGCACTATAATATTTTTGATAATATTGTTATCAATGGCGATGAGGCATTTCTTTTGACAACAAATGTTTATTACTGTATGTTCTGATGATCACATCTGGTTGATCATTTGGTCAATGTCGTTGATGTGTCCGACATGAGTTTATATCGGCCTAATGATTGGCAATTTCCCCATGTAAATGATGAGAGTACAAACAAAGTACCATATTTTACGTTTTGTATGAGCTGTGTCCAGAGGTGGGTAATCCAGGTCCAGAAAGTAAGAACCCTGCCACAGTTTGGCTTTAGCCACCGGTGCTTCTACTCAACAGGTAAACAAGCTCAGTTGATTAGAACCACCTGTGGCTAAAGTCGAACTGTGGCAGGGTTTTTACTTTCTGGACCTGGATTACCCACCTCTGGCTGTGTCACATGTCACATCTAAACACACAATTAAAAAGATCCTTTAAAGATCTGTCTGTTAATGCTTCACTTATGTAAGTAAATGACTCTTTGAAATTTTACACCCATACCTACAACTAGACAAATTCAGCAAGGTGCAGGAAATGACCCAGCCATTTTTTTTAATTTTTATTTTTAAGTTTTTTTCATGGCTAATAATTTCTTTCCATGTTTCGTTTTTTTGGCCTTGGTTTCCTCATCTTCGTTTTAGACAAGAATTTTCATTGCGGTGTGTCCCTACTTACGATGTGGTATAATTATCTCGAATTGTCTTTCCACTTTGATAGGGTGGATTGAAATATTGTTCAAAATCCTGGTCGAGTCTAGGTTTTTTCACCTATTACTGGTTCTCTCCGACTTGAACTGAGCATTCAGAAAGGAAGGTGAGACAATTTAAATCAATTAAGGTGATGGACTAATTTCACACTCATCTGTTGCTGTAAGCGGCTCTGCCTCCTCCTGAAAACAAAAACTCATGATAAGCGACGTCACTCTCTAAACGTCATTATGTAAAGTCGACAAATCAACAAATCTGTACAACCTCTAGTGAACCTTTCTTTGCATGCATGACTTTTACCTTCAGGTCAGTTTCGGCCTAAAGAATAAAAGGAAAATAAAGACTGCTCCACCTTCAGTTTGCGCCCAATGCATCTTAGAAATTGCCTGGCTTAATTATTCGCAAGGCTAGACTGTTTGCAATTGTCAGATACAATTAGGCAGCTCAGCCTGATAGAGCTGCTTCAGCATCAGAAGTCATCAGAGGAGACAAAAGAATTTAAATCCTCTCTGGACCACACACAGACTCTCAGAGTTGTAATTGTGAAAGTAGTTTAAGGCCTCTATTTGGCCCGACACATTATGCTTCAAAGTGTACCATCAACACTGTATAGTGGGAATGTGACGCTGCTGACCTCAACTTGGGACATTCAGATTCGGTGGGGAGACTGCTTCGAAGACCTGCTCGATTTCATCTACTGTATATTTTAAATTGATGTCGCCAAGGATTTAAAAAGCTCATTGGTGGAAGGACCCAAGGGGTGGATGATATCCGTCCCAAGTACCTAAAAGCTCTCTATCTTCATGGGACTGTCCTGGCTAATGTTTCTGCAACATCACATGAACATTAGGGAGAGTGATTATGAATTGGATTGTTGTGGGGCGTTTCTCACTGTATCTGTGCATTACATGCCGTTCGGCTGCCTGGAATTGGACTCTGAACACATTCTAAGTCAGGAGTGTCAAACAAATTTTTGTCATGGGCCACATCATAGTTTTGGTGTCCATCGGAGGGCAGTTACGACTGTGAACCCATATAAATGTATGAAAGCCATATAATAAGACATATACACAACAAATTGTTGGATAAGTAGTTTTGAAATGGCAAGCCAGTATATAATTTGTTCAACTATTTTTCCATTTATCTTAAAGGGGGGGATTGATACCAAATGCTTGCAATATCTCATATGTAGTGTAAAAAGTGAAGTCAATTTGTCAAGTCAACACACGTGATTTGCCTTCGCGGGCCACATAAAATGATCTTGCGGGTCGGATCTGGCCTTGAGTTTTACACCTGTGTTCGAAGTAAAAGAAGATGTCCTATGTTCAAATGCTGGATTTTGTTTCCCTGTGAGCACTAATGCGCACCATCAAATGTAAGCGCATCAACAAAATGTTTATTTTCTATACTGGACTTAACATTCAACTATTAAGATGTATTACACTATTTTCTATCAATACATGTACACTACACTTAGATATATGGTGGTTCATGTTTTATTTATTTATTTTTACTATTTGTGTGTCTCATCTGAGGAGAAGAATGTAACTTTGCTAGCTTGAGTTATTCACAACCAGTGAAGATCATACCTGACCCTAGACCAGGAGTGCCCAACCAGTCGACCGCAGTCAACTGGTAGACCTAGGACTACTCCCAAGTCGCCCTCGATGTTATTATCAGAGCTGGGTACGTGACCCTTTTTTGCCTTTCCGTCCTCTGTCCGCGACCTAGGTACCCTTCCAGCCTCGTTCCTCCATCCTTATTCATAAAAATGATCGTCTTCCAACCCCGTCCTTTTAGAGCGGTTCCATCCTTACGTCCGCCCCACCCACAAAAGAAAAAGCGTCCGTCCATGCCGCGGGAGGGATGCTAACGACAGAGGTTTATTTAAAGCTCATAAGCTGGATAATTTATAAAATGATTTTAAAGACTTGAAGAATGCAGGCAAAAATTACCCCATTTCAAACTCAAAATAATAGAATGGGTCTGTGATTTTTTTTTTTTTTTTTTTTCTTAAGAAAACCTAATCGGCAGGACGACAATCCCCCCCACGTCTTGCGCCTACGATGAACAATAGAAACATTGCCAAAAAATCATCGCATCAAAAATGAGGCAACAAGGGGATAACACTGTAAAATATCTAAAAATGTGGAATGCGGAAAAGTGGGGAAAACACATTTTTACCTGCTAGGGCGTATTTTTCTAAAATGGCATCATAAGTAACGGCGAAAAAAATGTTAGCTTACTTGATATATTGTTAAAAATGTATTATCTTATTTTTGGCAGTTCTGCAGGTAGCGTTTTAGCACCCTGATGGCTTCTGAATTTGCCTGGTTCCCACTCCCAGTGTCAGTCTCCTCCACCTCCAAATCCTCCGACTCCTCCAGCAACGGACCAAGGTTTGTTTGTGTCCCTCTCCTCCTCTGTCTTTTTTTCTTCTTTGTCTCCTTCTTCTTGCGACCACGTCACACACGTGGGGGACGATTAGTGGGCCGGCCTAAAATCCACTTCTGCTCTTGCTAAGGTCCATCCCTTTTTTAAAAGCTGTCGCCGCCTGTCCTCTTTCCCAAAAATGGGCGCCTGTCCAGGACAGAATGCCCAGCGCTGGTTATTATCAGAGCTGGGCAGTCCGTCCCTGGGCCGGACCGATCGGACCCTCCAGCCCGGTCGGATGCCCATTTGTGGGGTGGAGAAGTGGGGTGTGACAGTTTTTTAAAAATGGCTGGACTAAGCATGGCCGGAAGTGGATTTTAGTCCGGCCCACTAATCGACCCTCATGCTTGTGATGTGCTCGCGAGGCGGCCAAATTTCATCTCAGCCTACTCGGTGAAAGACTTCTTTTTAGGCTTCTTTCAAAACAACTTGTGTCCGGTAATATATTCAAGTTGCGCGCAGCACTCAAGTATGGCACATCATGCACTTTCCTACTTCCGGAAATACGCTGTAGCAAAACTGCTGTGTAGTGGTTTGCTGGCATGCTTTTATTTTGAAGCCCGGAGGTGTGAAGGAAAGGGAAGTGTAGAAAATAAATAACTTGTTGAATGCTTGCAGACTTTAATTTACTCATTTGCTAGCTTGTGCATTTAATATTACCGTTATGCGACGGAGACAACTTGGCAGAGTCAGTCATAAATGGATGTAACGGAGAGAATCTCGTCATTTTTCAAAATAAAATGTTTTTAGCCTCGGATAATAAATTAACGTGGCCTGCGGTGGTTGGAGACCCCTGCCCTAAACCATTTTGATATGAAATGTATCTTGCATCATTTCAACCTTTTCAGTATATATTTAATTTGTAAGCAGAGCTGACCAAGGCATAAGCAAACTCAGCAGCTGCCAAAAAGTGTTAGAATGATTTTCTAACTCGCATATAAACATTAGGGGTGTAACGGTACACGTGGGTGTATTAATACGTTTCGGTATGGCATGTTTGGTTCGGTCCACTTGTTAGTGCGAGCTTACGCACGGGCGTTTGACTGTTCCACGCGGGACAGGAGGGCGGTGGCACTACGGAGGAGTCAGGACGCCAGAAGCCGTGATAAATCATAAATGCATGGATAAATGGCATTATAATGGCATACGCAAACAAGCCAGAGCTGGAAGGTCCCCCGTACGCTGAGGTCTCCTGTTTGGGAACATTCTAGCGTTCCTGTTAAAATCACTGATGGGGAAAGGTCCGTGTATAAGTCCCAAAGTTGTGTGCCGGCATTGCTACATGAGATCGGCGGCTATGCTGTAGCTAACACGTCTAACATAATAGCACTTAAAACGACATCATCCGACTTTGAATGTTTCTTAGACGAGGAAGCAAGCAGTATTTTTAGCCAAAAACAAAGTACAACAGCTCTGTTCTTCGTTCTCCGCTGCTTCTCTCGCTAGCCGTATGATGCATTCATGAACCTCGGAAACATCACAACTCAGCAAAACACAAACCCGACCACAACACAGGTAGCCCAATTCGGTACGATATGATGTTGAACATTCAAAGATTTCAATGCCTAAAAAGTGTAAATAATTTCATAAAGACTTTAAAGTTACTGTATTTCATTATAGACAGAGTTTTAATACAATTAGCAATAATTGTAACTGTTATTGTATGTATTTTTTTCATCACAAAAAGTGCATACGTACTGTAATGACAACTTGTCTTTAACTTGAATACTTAGATGTGTCATAGGCTGTTGCTGCTGAGTGTTTAAAGTTTTCAGTGTCTTAATTGACAAAATTAAGAGATCTTTATTGTTAGTATACTTTTTTATTCTGGTGTAATTTCTTAGAATGTCACTCGAGTGGTTTACTTTTATTTTATTTTTTTCTAAAAAAAACATGTACCATTTACTTGTCATCAGAATAAACATATTTAAAAAAAAAATAAAAAATGTTTGTACCAAAAATATACCGAACCAGAGTTTCCAAGAAATCGAACCGAAATGTGATTTAGCATTAGCTACACCCCTAATAGCCATGGTGGGAAGGGAGCCGTGTAACGAATTTTGCTCAGTGCCATATAACGGGTCAGTTATCTTAATGCTATATATGTCTCACATTACCTGAACCGGTGGTGAAAGGGTTACACTGTCTTAGCACAGATGTAATTTAGTGGCGTTTCTTGTCTACAATGCAGCACATTAATGAAGGAAAACATTGTGCTCATGCCTGTTTTGCTTCTCATTTCCTGCACCAAGGGGACCTGAACTGCCCATCTCTGGTGCTTAACTGACGCCTAATAATAACAGTTCAACATGTCGAAACTGGTAACCCTTATTAACTACTTTTCCATTCTGTCATACAGTTACACTCATGTACTCTTGATCAGCACCTCATTAGGCACACTCAGATAGCCTGCTTAGAGTCCAATTTGGCAGATATTTCCCCGGGCACCTGGATCCTGTGGACTTTTATGAGGTCAATACTGTACATACATATGTTCACTGTAAGAGTAACAGCTCTTGCTTTCACCAATATGTCGCCTTTGGATATTCCACATGGAAAATGTCCTGTTTATGAGTTTTATGGTGATTATTTTCTTTCATTTGCAGTGGCCTTGGTCATACAGAGGACCCCGGTATCCCCCAAGCCCAAGTTCTCTATTTCCATTTGTGACGTGCAGCGTAAAATAAAATTGGTTTTGAGAATGATAACATCACAGACATGACTATGCATTAAAAATCCACATGCTCCTTGATATAAAAGGCAAATACCACTACCTTGTATGCTACCGCTGGTAAAACTTTGTTTCGAGCGCAATTTTCAGTCTAATAGAGAACCTACCATTTACTCAAAAATGTTTTTCTTTTATTTTAGCACACAGGTCATTTTAAGCATAATTAATTAAGTCTCATTATAATCTGTATAACTATGCTTCCACATGTCCACTCATAAATAATGAAAAATATGTCATTTAATAAATCACCAAAAAAATCTAGTCACCTGACCTCTGAAACACACGAAAGAGCCTCATTTAAGGGGTAGATTAAACTTGGGTGGAATGAAGGAATGAGTGTAGAAATGTAACGTGTGTGTGCTGAGGTGAGAACAGTGCGCAATTGCTCATGCTCATCTTAGAGAGAACATGAGCCATGGGTAACCATGGCCACCCCTCGTCATTCTCTGGCTGATTTTTGTGCGTTTGGATATGATTTGAATGAATGAGCAATTTATTACATCATGCAAAATGGCTTTGGCCATCAATGATAATTGATTGGCTGTTAACTAGCGAATCAGTGCACGAGATAGAAGTAAATGATGCAATAGTTCATAAAATCAAAGGAATCGCAAAGAAAATGGTATTATCTAGTAAACTAAGCTGAACAAAAAGTTGCTTTTTACTTAAACTTCTTTGTACTTGGATAATGAGTGTGTTGGGCAAGGTTCTATATATGTGTGCATTTTATTTCATGAAATCCTGACTGTGAATGGTATGATATACAATAACTTCTCGGTTACAAAGGTTGTCACAAGAATGTGAATAAGGTGTGGGCACATGTATGGCTACCCCTCACTGATGCGTTGAGTCACCCTGGCTGCCCCACTGAATTATTTCTGGCTACTCCCCTGCCCTTGATGTTATTTACAACTGTTTTCGATAATGATTGAGAAGATTGGATTCGTCATACTTGTCTGAATATTCGAACACTTTTTTTTTGGTGGAGTCCTCTATGCAGCCCAGATACACCACATAAGTTGCGTTTGAGATCCCTGTTTTAAAGGAAAGTCTTGTCATCATGATGCAGTGGTGTTATTTTTGACTCATTGTTTCCTGAATATGAATCATGGTAGATTCAAGTTGGTGACCTCATTAGTACATTTGTGTATGTGCAGCAGGATGCACTGCTTGCAATCAGTTCTGAAACCATATACTGGAAAACTTAATGAGCAGTGGTATTATGTCTCCAAGTAGACAATGTATTATCATGACACCAATACCAAGCAAAAGACTTGCTTGAAATGACTTACAGTGGTCACATAGGGCCAATTATCATTCTGTAGGTGGATTCAGTGGTCATCTTAAGGACAGTTGTAATTGACAGTTGAAATGCCTTGTTAAAAGTTGCAGAAAAGTCTTATTAAAAGGCTACAGAAAGACATTATTTGAGCATTTTGTCATTGATATACCTGTCTATATCATAGCACATTCCTCTTTAAAAAGTGGTTGTTCATTTGAATAAGTGGCAAGGTTTGTACAAGTGCGGCTCACAATTTTGAAAAGCTGCACAACCACAAATGGGACCTGGTGTTGCTTTGGCAACAACAGAGAAGCTATTATTCTTAAATGGGAAGTCAACCCAAACATCGTTTTTTCAAGAATATGTTCTATGCAAGCCCACTAGTTGAATTCTGATAAATATTGCGTTTGTGGAATAAGTGTTAAGTTAATCCACCCGTTTTTAGCCATCTCAGGATGCGGCCATTTTGTCACTTCTGTCAACTGAAAATGACATCACAGTTGCTCAGGGCTGAGATAACGACCAATCAGCTTCAGAAAACAGGTGAGCTGTGATTGGTCGTTACGTGAGCCCTGAGCAACTATGATGTCATTTTCAGTCGACAGAAGTGACAAAATGGCCACCCCTGAGATGGCTTAAAACAGGTGGATCAACTCTTATTCCACAAACATAATATATATCAGAATGCCTTGTTCATTTAGTAGGCCTGCATCAAACATATTCTTGAAAAGAATATGTTTGGGTTGACTTTCACTTTAATATAAGCCAGTTAAGCATGTACATTATAATGACAATGCTGTTTCAATGTCAAATTGGTTTAAATTGTCATTTCTGTAAAAGTGAGATGCAAAGTCACTCAAAATGTCACTCAAGAAAAAAGAAGCATCGTAGAGGGAAATAAGATTTATTTTTGGTTTCATTTAAAAAAAACAACAACAAAGGGCAAAGTTGAAATGGTTGAAATGAAAAATACCAAAATGGTAAGTAAAGTTAATAATTGATGTCAGTTTGTCCATAATACCTGTTTCGCCTGAACTGAGTATTGCATATCCCTTTCCGATGAGCATCCTTGACTGTAACAACCGGGGATTAACGGATCTTCCAGGATAGGATGTCAGGAAGGATTTGGGGATAGATTTTTAATTTAGATGGGGGCGTTTGTTTCAGAATGAAACTCGCTGGTGTTGGACTCAAAAATTACATGGATATCCAAACAACATCTGGAAAATGGAGCAGTGACTACGTAGAAGGCACGCACGTCCCATAGTGTTCAGGTTAGTTTGTCCTCTGTGTGTCCCCAAAAGAAGTCTCTGTTTGCATTCATATCAGGCAGCGTGCGGTACAAACAGCCAATTCATCCGGGATGTTTTTGTCAAGTAAAAGACGTCAGGTCTCAAAGTTTCCTCTGACTTCTCAGAACCCGTAGTGAGCCCAGCTGAGCTGCTGACATGTTTGAGTGCACCTGGTGTTTTAGCGAGGCCTTCCCTCTAATCTGCCCCTTGACCTCTTGTGCTCACAGGCCCAAGTTGACAGATGAAAGGGTTTATCTCCACAACTCCAAGCAAATCCTTATGACTCCTTTTTCAGTTTCATTTTTCTCAGCTGGAATACCAATGCACTTTAACTTACCGTCTTTGGAATTAAACACATTCCGAGGCCAACTTTCAACTTGGCCGACTCACTTTTGAATTTGGGCTGAATATGCGGTATATTCCATAAATACTCTACTAATTGTTTGTTCGGCAATGGACAAGGGGAAACTAGACGTGATCAGCAATAGTGCCTGAAAAGAATGAGTTTCTGATGTGTCCTATATTTTCTGGCTGCACCAATGATCTTGCACAACTAATTGGAGGCTGAGCTACAATTCCCTTCCTCTGGAAACAAAGCTTTTAAAATGATATGTTGCATGTACAACACAACATAATACAATACACCTTTAGTTATATAGTGCTTTCACAACAAATTAATGGAATGACATGGTTAAATAACTAAATGTGTTTAACTGCTGAAATGATTGTTTGACTGTTGCAAATATTAGACAAACTCAAAAACGTAAATAAACCCCATGTAAAACAGTAAAATGTCTACAGTGTACTGCTGCGTGGATAATGAACTACTTCTACAATGATGATGGATTTCGTTCACAAAAAGTAATGTATCTCCCAGTGAAGATGTTAGTATCTGCACAGTTTTTGAATGATCGATAATCCCCAGAGACAAGAAAAGAAATGTTACCCATCTCAATAGCCAATCAAATTCCTCCTTGGTGTGGCCAAGTGATAACACATGAAACATTTTTTTCCGTTTTTGTCAGTATGACCGTAGGGTTTTGGGGGCAGGGGCGTATGCACATTAAACAACATCATGCAAGTGACAACCCAGAAATTGCTGATAGAACTTAATTGATGTCTTTTGTCGTTAATTATATGGGGCATGATGACACATGCTGATAGGCAGTAAAGCCCCAGCCCCTCACCTATGGCCATTTTTATTGTGCACTGAAAATAAAATAAAATAAATAGAAGAGCGAAAAGTTTAAGCTTTCTATCTACAAATGAATTAACATTCTACTCCAGTTATCAACTGCAAAAAACAAACTCCAAAGAAACAAAACAAAACACTAAAGCTGGTGTCGGGTGGCAAACTAAAGGCTGACATGCTGCAGCGACAAGGCAGTGCCACTTTCTCAGCATCTCTGCCGGCAGCAGCAAAAACATATTACATCATTAGTCGGGCATCATTCTGTGCCGAGGCCGATTCTGTCCTCCTTTATCTTTTCCCATGCTTCTATTTTGTGGAACACACACTTCTGTGCCTTCAAACTGCGACGTGTTAGAAAAGTTCCACGACCGATGTCACAAAATATAGACTATTTCAAATCCAAACTATACGTTTTCCCTTACAACGTAATCACAATTGAAATCTATGTCTAGAGCCTGATTGCTTTCCAAGGGGTTGCTGGCTTCAGGACCTCCTCTTTGTAGGTAGTCTTGAATCCATTTGGGTTGAGTCTGGCCACTGTGGTGTCATCAGTTAACTTGATAATGAGGTTGTTGCTGTGGGCCAGACTGCAACCGTGGGTGTAGAGACAGTAGAGGAGGGGGCTCTGTACACAGACTTTTGTCACTTCCGTTGACTGAAGATGACAGTGAAGTTACTCAGGGCTCAGATAACGACCAATCACGGCTCACCTGTTTTCTGAAGCTGAGTAAAAAAAAAAAAAAACCTCACCGTGTACGTGTGTTGTCTATTTTGCGATGTTTTAGCTGCTGTCGTATGTCGGAGTGTGGTAATGCCCGCCGGCGCTTGAGATGACATCGTAAGTGGGCTTTATCTTACTCTTACCAGGTGGCATGTATGATGTTGCTAACTGGAGATTGGGTGAGCTTCACAGACTGAGATCACCCATATGGCCTGGCCAGGCTCAGCCCGAAAAGACAACATGGGTCCCCCTTCCATGCGTTCACCACCTGTGGGAGAGGCCAAAGGGGTCAAGTGCATTGTGAGCTCAGTGGTGGCCAAAGGCAGTGTTGGATTGGGTGTTGGGATGATCGTGTTGCAAGCCAAACACAAAATACGTTTGGTGTGTTTTTCCTCCATCCTTCGGTATTTCTAGCTCTTAATTATGGCAGCGCCAACAGGCGGGGTCCTTGGTGTTCCGATCCCCAGCTACAAAAGCTGTCTCTGGGGATGTGGAATGTCAACTCTCTGGCAGGGAAAGAGCCTGAGCTGGTGTGCGAGGCAGAGAAGTTCCGACTAGATATAGTGAGCCTCCACACGCAGCTTGGGCTCTGGTGCCAGTCCTCTCAAGAGGCGTTGGATTCTTTTCCACTATGGAGTTGCCCACGGTGAGAGATGCAGAGCAGGTTTGGGCATACTTATTGTCCCCCAGTTTTGTGCCTGTACACTGGGGTTCACTCCAGTGGACAAGAGGGAAGTACAGAGTACCCACCCTTTTCGGAGTCCTTAGAAGGAGTGCGGGAGAGTGCTCCTTCTCGGGGCCTTGTTCTGCTGGGGGACTTCAATGCTCACGTGGGCAATGACAGTGCGACCTGGATGGGCCCCCCTGATCAGAAATGGAGTAGTGTTCTGTTACTGGACTTCTGTGCTACTCACGGATTGTGCATGCACTACATTCAAACATAACGGTGTCCATATGTACACCTGGCACCAGGAGACCCTAAGCCGCAGTTTGATGATCGACATTGTGGTTGTCTTATCGGATTTACAGCGGCATAAGATAAGATAAAATAAGATAAGAAGGCCTTTATTGATCCCACGGTGGGGACATTTTCAGTGTTACAGCAGCAAAGATATAGGTCACACAGAGACGGCGGCATAATGTAGCCATTAATGTATAACATTAACGGCAAACATTCAGAATCAAACCTATGTAAATATACGCAGTAACTATGTGTATATACACATGTATATACACACCAACATTAGGGATGTGCGCGACTAGTCGTTTAACCGTTTAACCGTCTATGATTTATTAAACGTTTAGTATTTTACTAGTCGGTTAAACGCTGCATTAAGAATCACGCATCTTGTTCCTCACGCCTCGGACTCTGTGAAAAAGCTGAGCACCAAGCAAGAGAATTGCTCCCCTCTCCCCCGCCCACACTCACACATAGTAGGGGGCAGGGACACTAAGTGTGGGGAAGAAAAGTCAATTCTGTCGAAGTTTCCACGAAAAACTACGGCACCGTTTGGCAGTATTTTGATGCAGCAGATGACAACAAGGTCGTCAAGGCTTTGTAAGCATAAACTCGCTTACAACCACTCTCTCGGGACGATGAGAAACCACATCCAAAGTAAATCTCGATGTGAACCTGCAGGTTGATGGCAGCGGGCCCAGTCATACGTGCATTAGAGCGTTTGTTCCAGCCAGGCACTGCGATGCTCACCGCACAGCAAAGATTACCCAACCAATTTGTAAAATTACGCAATATGCTGCCGCTTTCTTTTGTTGAGGGCAAACGGTTCGAAAAAATGAATGCTGTATATCGAGCCTTAGTAGGCTACGTGGTGCGAAGTCGCAAAACAATAACGCCCCAACTCGAGAGTAGCCATAACCAAATGAAAGAGTAGATACTATGAGCGTTTGAGCGGGTCAATGTGGCCAATGCCTTAACTAAAGACGGATGGACGTCCATAGCCACCTAATCTTACATGACTATAATGTGTATAACATATGTGGACAAAGGACATCTCCGCAGCTGTGTGCATCATGCACCTCGGATGAAAGACACACAGCTGAAAACTTGGCTGCTCTCCTGCGAAGTGTGATGGGTACGTGGGCACTAGAAAATAAAGCCATCGCCTGTGTGCATGATAATGCAGCTAACATGGTGCTAGCGAATGAGACCCTGCTGGACTGGGAGTCGGTACCATTATTCATTACATTATTCATAATAAATGCCATGCATTGCAATGTGTGTGGGGGGGGGGGGGGGCGTAGACGGTCACCGTGATCACATGACTAAACCCTCGCGGGATATAGAATGGCCTCAAGCCAACAGCTAACAACTCAATATCCCTGCTGAAAAGCTGCTCTTTAATCGTGATGTGACCAGGATTACAACATCTATCGTTCACAAACACAGCCAGCCCTCCTCCTTTCCTCTTACCACTCTCCAGCGTCCTGTCAGCGCGTATGATTTGGAAGCCGTCCAATTCAACGACCGCATCCGGCGTTAGCGCTGTTAGCCCCGACTGCGTGAGTAGCATCAGGCTAGCCTCTCGTGCCGGGTATGTTTTGGACACTGAGGTAAAAAGATGGGGGGAGCTGTCAACTGATCAGAACCTGTTGGTGTGTTGGCTCGGATGGTGGGGGAAGATGCCAGTCTGACCTGGCAGATCCAAAAATATTTTTGTTTGGTTTGCTGGGAACATCTGGCAGAATCCCCTGTCAGAAAGCGTTTCAACTCCCACCTCCGGCAGAACTTCGCCCATATCCCGGGGGAGGCCAACCAGAGGTTGAGTCCAAGGCTCCCACTCAATTACACAAATTAATTAGATAAATGTTCAGTATATGAGCATAGACTTGGACTCAAGATGTCAATTACGCAAATTAATTATGTGAATGTTCAGTATGAGCATAGCCTCGGAATCAAGATGTCAAAATCAAGACATCTTGATACATTTTAGTAAATCAAGCCATTTGAAGATAAATATTTGAAGACGCCAACCCTTTCTTAAAGAGTTTCTCAGCCCCCTACCAGACTCTTGCGGCACTCCTCGCAGATATTTGAAAACAGCGCTCAAAGGGGGCGTTCCCTGGAAGACGATTGGGCTTGCGATCGGGGAGAGGGTTCGGTGTGGTCTGGCTGTGATTGACAGCAGCATACGACATACATAATTTCTATACTATGACTAGCTATACTAAATAAACCAATCAAATGCTAATAAATCACTTACCTGAAAATCTATATAAATGTATGTAGATGCCACTATTCCAACTCCAACTCATTATGGAGGTGTGTACAAGGCTGAGCCGCTTGTATACCCCACGGTGGCAGAGCAACTACATCAAAATTCAGGAAGTGACATCAGGATTACCTGCCAGTCCATTCAGAGGACTGAAAGCTACATTCACATGGAGTGCAGTGTTCAACCTCAAGATGGCGCCACACAAACAGTTTTTGCCCCAGATTCAAGATTAACTTGAAACGTTCGTAAATCGAGCCAATATTTCCTATTGAAATGAAATGGAAATGCAATTAATGCGTTCCTGCCCCAAAATTAGAAAGGTATCTGGCCGGAGGAGGGGTAATCTCAGAAAGGAAGAGGTGGGGTTTTGTTTTCTTTTTTTTTTAACTTGTTTTTTTTTATTGGTCCCTGTGACCTACCTGCAAACAAGCACTTTCTCAGTATGTGTCACTTTCTCAGTATCAGCGGTCAAAGAGTCTTGCCTTTTGCTACGACATCCTGAGAGAACGGTAAGTGACGCTTAGTTATCTGTGAAAATATGTTGTATATTACATTTAAATTAAGCAAATTATAAAAATGACACTTTATGATTGTAACGTTATCAAAAATAACTTTGGTTATCGTTACCTGCGTATATTTCATCCTGTTTCCGTGAGAATGCCGTGTTGTCGGCAAAGGACATATGTATAACTTTTTTGCTTAGTTATTGTAATGTCATTCCATATGTAATAATCACTACAATCATTTGTCATCAGGACATCAAACAGGTAGTTGTTTTAAGTGTAAGTTCCTCGGACATCAATTATTTCCACATTGGAGTCAGACTTCATGACTGTAATTCATGCCATTTTAAAAAACGGTAAAATGCAATGGTCACGTTATATATTTTTATATCCGCTATATTTTAACATTCACTCTTTGCAGATGAATCATTCCATCATTCAGGGAAATGTTAAGTTTCCAGTGCAGCGCTGCACTCAATGCTGCAAATTATATCACTGTCTGCTTTGCCGGAAATTTGAACCGGTTCGTCTCCCTAAAGTTGTCTAGCACCTGGAAGTGCACATAAAATATGCCATCACGTTTCAAGGTAATGCCTGTTTGTGTATTTCTAGCTAAAATGCATCTGTGTTTGCACATTTACCCATATTTGTATATGCATTGGTTTCTGTGAGTGGTTGGCGTTTATTCTTTTTTCTTGGGGGGGGTTCTACATTAAAAAAAATAAAAATATGCAGGTGTAATATATCCTGCAGAAATTGTGCTCATTTTTATTATATTTATATTTTTATTTTCACTCTATTTTTACATTCACTCTTTGCAGATGCATCACTCGATCATTCAGGGGAATGTGAAGTTTGAAATGCAACGCTGCACTCAATGCTGCAAATATATTGCCCGCTTTGCCCCCAATTTAAACCTACTCGTCTCTGTAAAATTCTCCAGCACACAAAAAATGCAATTACGTTTCAAGGTAATGCCAGTTTGTGTATTTCTTGCTAAAATGCATCTGTGGACACTTCATGGACACTATGCATTCTGCCCAACAGCAGCTGTTATGTATTATTGAATATTATATTGAAGCCATCCATAAGGTACCCGGTAAAATAGTGCTACATTGTATTTATGTTTCAAAATATGTTTCTGTGTGTATGTGTGTTTTAATCAAGTTGACTATGTCTTGGACATTACAAAGCCAGGAAAAGAACTGATAGTGAAAATGTAGACAGCTGCCCTGATGTGTGCCAACCTTTGGATGGACACTGAAATGGAATAAGCGGTAGGTCACCCACAGATGGATGTTTTTGGATTATGTTCAAATTGACATATAAAGAAAAAAGCCAAACAATTTCAACCATTTTTTCAATTGCTGATAGGAATGCTTGCTTTGACCTCATTCAGCAGATTGCCCAATCCCAGGTGAAAAAAATGATAGAAAATGTGTTCTCTAAATATGCTTTGTCTTATACTTTATGTAATTGAGTGCCTGACATCTTGTCTACAATATGTTACACAGGGAAAGACCATAAATGTTGCAGACCTTTATGTTGTTACAACATGGAGTCCAACATCATGTGACCCCTTCCTAAGTTTACCAAGTCCTGGATGCTGCCTATGACTTGCGAGGTGAAATCCTTCCTGTGTTCTGACTTAGGACGCACTTCTGAGGTTGATTTCATCAATGGTTTCATTTATTTTTGAAGCTCACTTTTATCACAATGTTTCTTTTCACCGAGAAATCCTTCCTTATGATAAAAAAAAAAAAAACATACAAAAACTTTGCTGCTATTGACTTAAAAAATGTATTTGAATAATGGAAAAAAAATTGAGGGGCAACAACAACTTCTATCGGCTGTACCCACATGCGATAAAGATGGAGATCTAACAGATGATGTGGTGCTGCAATGGAGATTGACCAACCGGGCCGGATTCTGAGGAGGACCTACTTCTCCAAAGGAGTCATCCTGCAGCGCTTTATCTTGAAATGGAGTTACACACTATTTGAGCTTGCGTTGTATAGCACTGCATTGTCTATTAACTGTTGCCACTCAGCATCCATTGCAGCCTGGTCATCCTGGAGGGGGAATCTCCCCTATTTGTGGCCTCTTCTCAAGGTTTCTCAATTTTTGTCAATTTTCTCAATTGTGTTTGGAGTTTTTTCTTGCCCTCCTGGGGGTTAAGATGAGGGGATGTTCTTGTGGTCTTTTTAAAGCCCTGAGACTTTTTTTATTGAATACATTTGACCCAACTAAACTTTTTGAATGTGTCTTTTCGAAGAGTCAATTGTACACAGGGTTGAGTACAAACAGAATATAGTATATATATATAGTGTTTATGGATTATGGATCTGACAATCAAAATGATGGTTCTGGTTCTTCAAGGTACTTAACGTAGTATCAAGTCAGAGGAAACTAACTTAAGGGTTATGCTCGTAGTGATCTCAGAAGCAGATGTCTACCAGGATATGGACTAACTAAGTTTTAAACATAATCACGTTACTGTCACGTTGGTTACGCTGCTTGATCGTCACAAAAAGGGGGGGGGGGGTTGACTGCCAATAGTAAGCAGCGTTAATGCGCGTTTTACAAGTTGGGAAAATGTCATCTTTTTCATCACTTTTATTTTCAAAACTTTACTACCACCACTTCATGTTTAAAATGTAAACGCTTTTATTTGAAAAATTTAAACGCTTTTATTTGCAAATCTTTACGACCATCACCACTTCCTTTCTGACAATACCCTTTCCGGTCTGACAATATCTCTTCCGGTCTGACAATACCCCTGTCTGACATTACCCCTCCTCCGGGCAGAACCCCTTGTGTTTTTTAGGAGCCATTCTGACTGTTTAGCGCTTTATTTACATCTTGGGAAAAGTTTGTGTCCGTCCACACGGAACCGGCTTCCGCATTTATTGAATTCTGCCACTTCTGGCTTCTGTGATTGGATGAATGGATTGTACGTAGGTGGAACTTCTGTCTCGCGACAACACACGGGGATGGCTATTCGATGTGACACACTAACATTAACCATGCGTTCTCTTAATCCAAAAGACGCTACATTTTAATAATTAACAGATACAATTTAAATGTTTTCTGGATGAAAATTAAATCTCACTAGTTTTCTCACACAGCAATGCGTTATGCACATTGCCAATGATGGTTACACAGCGTCAGAATAATTGCAACATAGATTTATCCGCTTGTTCATGCCAAGACCGTCCATACATCAAAAATATTATGTAAATGGAGGTAATTTTTCTACAAACATTTTGTACATAACTCGAAATGTACATAAAAAGGGGCATTCATAACTTGAGGTTCCATGTAAAAACTTTCCAGGTAAAAACTCAGTACACAATTATACATGAATACATTAACTGTTCTGTATTTAGAAAACTCGTCCAGCCACCGCTGGTTTGATGGCAATTTTTCTACCTAAATGCATCAATCAAATTTGATAAAGCCACACTTGTTTGCAGTTCTCCATCGAAGCAAATTATGATGCCCACTTCTATCTTCCCCTTATTGTCATACCCTTATTATCAGTCATCAACTTAAAAAATGCATAACAGAGTGGGATCATTACATGTTTTTTTTCTTCTTTTTTTGCCATCAAGTGTGCATGCACATGCATGGAGTGTTGTTTTTTTTTTTTTTTTTTTTTTGGAACATCACATATAATCAGTGCAAGTGCACACGCCAGTGATGCCAATCAGCCACAAATCACAGCCACTGCAACAGCGTTTGAAGTGGGTTCCTTGCAGAGAAGTATCTACAGTATTAAACACCAGAAAGTGTGAAGATTTTTTTTTTACTTTTCTACTCCCATTGTTAGCTGTTTGGCAACATGCACCAACGGGAAATTTATTATACTACAGTTACTAACTTGAGAAAGTATGATCAGTCTTATGTGGATCTACAAAGTACAATCATATGCTTGAACTCAATGGGCATACATTATTTCCCCCCCTCACTACCAGAATGAATTGAATACATTTATTTGTAAATTAGATGACAGGCGTAATATAATATTACACAGACGTTCATTTTCTTTCCACATCTTACATTGAAAGTAAAACCTTGATCTGAAGAAACCAAAGAAGCCTTTGAGATGAAGTTAAAATTTCATGTTTGCCTCAATACCTAAAACACCACTGTTCCTTCGTTCAAAGTAAATATGTGCTGTGATTTGTACAGAAGTAATTGGACATTTTGAGGGCAAAAAAGAATTGCTGCAATGCTTTACGCTGACCTGTCACATGCAGTTGCACGTTTTCTACTGACACAGATTAAATGGAAATCCAGTTTCCCAGAGCTTTTAGTTGTTTTGTTTCGTTACAAAGGAAATCAATACATCATAGCCATACATTCCTGTGTTGCAAACCAAACCCGACACCTGGTGCCACCTTCGTTTCACACCAACGTAACTCCAGAGAAGAAAAAAAAAACCCACCAGCTTCCCCCAGCCCCCTTCATACTCAGAACAAGGGCCCTTGGCGACATGCATCTTGTTTTTAAGACAATTGCTTCAAATGCTCTCTCAAATGTCACCCAATCAAGTTGCTTTTTCGTCTTTTCCTAGCATTTGCAGACAAAAAAAAAGAACAAAAGCAAAAATCCCCTCTAGGGTTGTTTTGTGTGTGTGTGTGTGTGTGTGTGTGTCTCAAAAAAACGTCAGCAACCAGAGTTTTAAGTTGCCACCGCCAGTGAATGCTTTAATTAAAGAATGCAAATTTCATGTTTCTGGTCCAAGGCTGACACATGCGCGAGCCCCAGAGGTCTGCCGGAAATGCACAACCCAAAGCATGCTTGCAAAGAAACAACCAAAGGCGCAAATCAGTGTTTCTCATCCCCTTTGTTCTCAAAGATGGAGATAAGGGAGTAGGCAGTGCAAATGACCTCACAGCCATAAAACTCTGGAATCTGATTTTAAAGAATGTGCATGTAAACATGTTTTGCAATATGCAAAACGATATCTTAAGTGGGTCAGAACTTCTGTTAGGATAGGACAGTGGTGGCGGGGTTTTTAATTTGAATGCTGAGTTTGGATGGAAACACTCAAATTGAAAAGCTGAAAGAATTGAAGCTGTACTGGCATGTAAATATTAAGAACTAAGCACAAATGTAGAGTAAAGAATCATGCTGCAAATTACTACTTAAATTTCGGTCTGGGTGAGAATTCAGGTAAATGCTTTTTAAAATATGTGATCTTATAATACGTTTTTCCCGGACTGCATCTTAAAGCTCAAATTTAATGGACCAAAGAGATTCATAGTCAATTCCACTGTGTTACCATGCAAGCCTGTGGCTCTTAAAACTACACAGAACCAATTAATGAGGTATTGGGATTGACTCAGTGGCATGCAGTCAGGGCCTTGAAGGCATTCTCTGCCCACCCAAACTCTATCTTAAGCACTACCCTACATTTACAACTCAGATGAAGTGTATTTTTTTTTTTTTTGCCAACAGTCAATTATTCTCATTTCACAGCATGTATGTGGGTTAATTTGTTTTGTCCAATCAGATTTCAGTGTTAACCAATTTAGAGCCTGGACTCGTAGGCCAAATCTGCGTTCGCATATTCATTTACCATTTCGCCACCAAATCCATACAAATGTTTTTTTTTGCAAAAATTACAATGCACAAACATGTACAAATAGTCCAAAAAATGCACAAAGTCCAATTTGACCATAATGGTAAATGGAGTGCACTGTGATAGTGCTTTACTGTATATATACCATATGTTGTCTAAAGTGCGTTACCAAGCCTCATATTCATATATTTTTTCACTTTTTTTTTTTTCTTTTTTTTTTAACATATCGGAGCGTACATATGATACGTGGCCGCGTCAACTTATAAATAACGTTCCTTTTCAATAACTTACTTTCACCTCCAGGGCCCCTTGCCGTACAACTGGCCGTACCCAGGGTGTTTTCCCACTTTTGGTAAAATTTTAAATCCACCCATGTTCTGTTGTACCAACTAGTTAGCACTAAGATAACCGTCTCTCCAATCTAGCGTTGAAGTTTGCAAACTCCTTTCATGCTAGTACGGCATGAGAGGCCAACAGCGAAGTAATGACAAAGAATCTGACACAGGAGCAAACACTTTCAGGTGTGGGGTCTCGAAGAGCACATGTCACACAACACTGTGCAAGCCTCACATACAAACTGCATTACACGCGTGTTGCCATCCAAACATTCCTGTGACACCGATATGCTATGATTTATTCTCACTCGAATCACTATCTCAGTTCGAGTTACCACTGATTCGTAAACAGCTCTAGTTACCATGCAAATGAAATTTGCCCAAAGCCTTCAGAAACCAGAGTGATGGAGTTGACCACACACACTCACTCACACGCACCGTTGAAATTATTGTTCCTTTTTTAATTTTCACAGAGACATTGATCTCTGCCGACGCCACCGCTAGGATAATTTCAACTGGTCTTGTGTGCTACTTGACTTCTTTAAGGTGACATCTGTGTGCATTAGAGGGTGAAACAGGAGTGGATTTCCACTCTCGTCCCTTCCCACAGAAAAAATCCCGTACCATCCTGTCCCGAACCACATTTAAAAAAAAAATCCTGTCCCCTCTCGTCCCAGTGAAAGCAACTCCCATCCCATCCTGCTCCCATTGAGAATGACTCACATTACCGTACCGCTCCCATTTTTGAGGTCAGCTACATTAAAACAAAAAAACAACAATCAATCAATCAATCAATCACATTTTATTCATATAGCAATTTTCATGCATGAAAATGCAGCTCAAAGTGCTGTGCAATAAAAACATCCAAAAGCTTTATGTACCCAGAAACAGTAACGTGACATCTGTGTGCATATCTACTCCACTGCTGCTCCCGAAAGCTCTCGGTCTCACCGTCTCCGTGCAGACTCCGGGCGCAGCACAGCATGCGCCTCGTATTTAGCATATGTCCTGCTCCCACTGCTTAAAAAAAACAAAAAAAAACAAGAGGAAACCCTGGCCTGCTTACCACAGTCCGTGACTGCACTAATATATAATGTGTGTCTTTGCAATTGTGGAAGGGTGGTCCTCATTGGACTTTGTGTTTGTTTATGAGTTTTGTTTTTTGTTTTTAGTTATTTATTCGTATTAATTATTTTACTTGGGCTGCTTAACATGCACTCACACATTGTTTCACTGTAATGCATAGACAGACAAATACCTCATTCATGTTCACACGTCCTGTTGCTTGCCTAAAAGGGATGTTAGTGTTCATTTAATTTCCAAAGGTTTTTGCTTTAGTTTAATAAACCAAAAAAAAAATTTTAAAAAGTGTTCAGAAGTGTTTTTGTGAATTAATAATTGTCAACCCCAAAATAATGAGTAGATTAATCTATTCAAAAATTAATTGTTAGACTAATCGACTAAAATACTCGATAGATATATCGGGAGAAAAATAATCATTTGGGACAGCCCTGATTTATTTATATATATATATATATATATATATATATATATATATATATATATATGTGTGTGTGTGTATATATTACACTTGTAAAATAGTTTGTTGCTTATTAAATCCATATAGTCCATCCATGTTTAAGAAAATTAAATTTTATTTATTAAATGAACACACTCTTACAAAAAAACCTGCAGAGTTCAAGGTCTCTTCCAAATTAATAAAAAAGATTAAATGAACTTATCCATCTACTTATCCATCTAGCAAACAAAAATGCCATGAGCCGTTTGGGGCTTTCGGAGCATGTAGCCTTGACCTGAATTTAAAAATACAATGGAAAAAAAAGCACTATTTCACTGAATGATGGAAATAAATATTTTCAAAATAACTGTCTGAATATTTCTTTTACCTGGTTAATGGAACTTCTGCTCCTGAAGCTCTGTACACAGGGTATGCAAATCAGGGCTGTAGGAAGTCACTTTCATCTTCTCACAGAAACTGAAATCTGCCGTCTTTTTTGAAAAAAACATTTTTTTTGTGCGTAAGCGTTCATATTACATTATGACTGCGACCTTGGTCTATTTCCTGTGTGAACATATGAGCCCAAAAGTGACCCGCAAGCGCAGAAGAAGAGACACTCATGACGTTGCTTACCCCTGGGTTTGCATGTCTGCCTAACATTTCAAAAGTTTGGGATTTTAATTCTGGGTGCTCCGGCTCCTTCCCGTGTTGCAAAACTGCTCATTATTTAAACATTTATAAGACAGAATAGACTAAATAAATGTATATTTTAGTGACAATTTATTTATTTGTTCTTCATTAGGCTATTATTTCACCTTACCCTGGTGGAGGGATTGCGCGTCCCAATGATCCTAGGAGCTAAGTGGTCTGGGGCTTTATGCCCCTGGCAGGGTCACCCATGGCAAACAGGTTCTAGGTGAGGCACCGGACCAAGCACGGCCACAGACCCTTAACCCTCTCATGCTCAAATTAAGTTTTATTAATAGTTTAAATAAATGTGATGTCATTTTCAGTCGACAGAAGTGACAAAATGGCCACTTGCTGAGATGGCTAAAAACGGGTGGATTTTGCTACTTAACTCATATTCCACAAACGCAATATTCATCAGGATTCCTTGTTACAACTAATAGGTCTGCATAGAATATATTCTTGGAAAAAATGTTTTGGTTGACTTACACTTTAATATTCATTTTCTGAAATTCAAATTACTGTATTTCAGTGTATTGCATTTTTTTTTCTTTCAGAAACGGATTTTGACAATATTGTTCATGTCTTTAAGTGTGTCACTTCAATTCACTTGTTCAGAAGTTGCTTCTGTGCTTTCTTGAGGATTTCCCCAGTTATGCGGCATTTTACTGCAGGGTAAAGGTGTAAAATTTTAGGTACAAGGCTAGTTTGTCTCCATCTTTGATGCAGATTGGAATGGTTCCTGAAGTACGCAAATAGTCACATACTACATAAAACTCTAAAAAACGAATTTGGTCACAAATGTCTTTTTTTCTAACTAATTTAATGACCAATTTCTGAGATTGCGAAGATTGCAAGAAACATATTACAATGTTAATTTTCTTAAAACCGTACACATTCTCAATCACCCAGTCTTCCTAGTTTGACCCTATACTTGCCCAAATCCGCCTGTTGGCATGACAGACAGAGGACCCAACGTAATGATCTGTGAAGACAACACACTGTGGATTTACGAGCCTTGACCTTCCCTGTGTATATGCACAGGCAATGGTAGGCGTGAACCCTGGAACAGTTAATGACTCTTGACTCCATAGTTTGGTTTTGTCGACCCAGCCAACTGTGCAATAAGCTTCAGACCTGTGTAGTTGTGTGTTTGCGCACAAACCAGACATCTTTCAGTGGCAGGCAAATGTAGCTCCATGTCTTTAATCCCCGCCTGCTTAATTATAAACCCCTCAAACTGTCATGGACTCCAAACTCATACCCCATGAGTTTCTGTTAATATATAATGGATCCTCACCCACCACAACCACCACCCTTAACCCCTACCCGCAAGCACAATGGACAAGAGGAAGATTTAACGAAGTATGGGTGAAAATGATGACATGAAACTGTTAGCTATAGTTAAAAAAAATGAATAAATGAATAAAACTTCCATGCAGGTCGGCGCTTTAAAAATGTCCATGCAATTATCAAATTGTACATATCCAAGGGTCCACAAGCACTTTGGCCTTAACCAGTTACGTGTTCTTTGTGCACACAAACACCAATTTCAGTAGCAAGAAAAATTTAACCTCACCATAGGCCATGACATGGAACAGAGAACTGCAAACATGGTGCGAAGAAGACAGGGAAAATACGGTGAGCGCTACGGGTGGGAGAATAACTGCGGAGAAGTGGTATGGTGGTTGAAAATACATGAAGGCAGCGGATATTAAGGTCTGAGAGCGATAAGAGAAGTGTGTGTGGGAAGAGAAGGTGAAGTGGCAACACCAACAAAAGCACTGTGAGCACAAACATCCACCCGAATACTAAAAATTATACTTTCTGGACTGCACAAATCAATACTTATCATTATCCTGCAGCAAACCAAACAAAAATTTCTTCTCTCAGCAAACAGAAAAGTGACCCGCGTCCAGATCCCATGAGGACAGGTGTCACAACAGTGACCCGAGAGTTGACCTTTTTTGGTACCTTGTTTATCAGACTATTTGGTTCTCTCCACGGATTTCTCTTGAGTCAGGGAGATATTGTGACCTTTAGTATGCCAGTATGGGGACTATAGCCATAGACCTCCATTTTCTACTGACCTCTTCCCCATTGCCAAGTACAGTTTCACTGAGGTGATGCCGTATACACGGAAACTTTTCAAACTTGCTTAAGCTAACGGTATATAAACCTCAGCAATAACTGTTAGGCTGCAGATTCAAATTATGATGTGCTGTAATTTCCCTTGATTACATAATATTTTGCCAAGAATAAAGGATAAAAGGTTGTCCCCCATATTGTATAATGGTCGATTAAAAAGAAATGAATAGTAATTTATAAATTCATAAATAGTAACATTTAATAGATGTTTACCGGTACTCTAATCCTGACCCCTGTAAAAAAAAAAAAAAAGAAGAGGCATAGGCTACTTATATTATAAAAAGATATTTGGTAATATAATTAGGGCTGGACAATTATGGAAAAAATAATCACGATTATTTTTGATCGAGATTGACATCATGATTAAGAAAATTATTATTAATTGATTTCCAAACTATTTTATATTCAACTACTTAATAGTATTTATTCAACTACTAAAACTCAACTCAAAACAAGCCCATCACTGTACGTTGAACACTTAATTCTCGAAAACTATTGTTTTTGTCAAGTACAAAATGACTGTCACAGTCCGGCTCAAAGCTTGTGGTAAAAATGAGGGGACGCAGACAACAACATAGGGCCGTTTAAATGATTTACTGCAAACAATTCGTAACTTGAAAAAATGAAAATTAGTATGGGATGTGATCATGTTAATACCTAAAGTGTGTGCAAAGTGCATGGAAGGTAAGTGCATACTTGGGTAAGGCCCTGTCGAAATGCTTGTACTTCCAACCTTGTGCCCTTCAATTGCGCGTTCCCATTGAGGGTACCAGTGTGTTGGGTGCGGCAATTCTCCAAAGTGCTCTGTCGCCCCGCCCCTTTTGTGCGCTTGTTCCACACCTTGGCAGAGCCAGCATCGATGGTCCCTCAGCCAAAGCAAACTACCCACAATTCATTGCGAATTTTACCAAAATAGCAGGAAACTGGCGACGTTTGGGGAAATCCCTATGCCTGTTGGAATCATCACATATTTTATAAGAATTAAATGTACAACTTGAATTGAATTTATACAATTAAAATAGAATAATTGTACATAAGTTATCCCATATTTACTCTTAATGCTGTTGGAAAGCATTTGTTCATCAGGATAGACTTGTTTGTTAAGGTTGTCTGCGAGGGAAATAGAGCAGGCCTCGAGAAACAGCTGCTGATAAGAAAGTGCGCGTTTAGCTCAAGAAGACTTTCCTGTCCCTAAATGACTTTATTGCAGTGGTTTAAATTGCTTTATCGCAGTAGTCTGTTTTAACATTTTTGCTTTTGTTATTTTCAAAGCATTGCAATCTGTGATTTACAATTCCTAATTGTTGGAGAAAATGTCAATGTAACAAGAAAAAACACCCTTTTGTAAATAAAAGAGGCAACGGACAGAGTGTGTGCAGAGCGGTCGGAGATTTGTCACTGTGCATATCTCTGTTGGTTCTCCTCATGAGTAAAAGTTAAACTCTCTTGTCTTCCTTCCTCGTGTAGTGTTTTTATTAAATGTTTTAGGTCATCTAGAACCTGACATTATAAAGTCACCTAGAGAGCTGTTGCCTCTTTCTACCCTTAAAGCCGGGAGAGCGTATACGTCATTTCCTTTCTTTTCATCCAGTTCTCAGTCCCTTAACCAATGAAATGCATCAGAATATACACGTGACGGTGTCGTGAGCCCGCGGAGGATGTTCCGGAATTCTTTCGAGTTATAATGACGGATGCCGTCGATCACCGGAGCTCTGAAATGAGTATGGGCAGTGATATAGACGCGGTTGTGGACTTTGAACCAGTAGAACCAGTCGAACGTAATATATGGTTAAGACATATGTTTGTAGACAATGACAATATCAACGTCTTTGTAATAGAATAGAGGATGGTGTGGGCTCAATCCCCGAGTTGGGTGGACACCACAAGAGTAAAATAATACATATCCGCCACCAATAGTGGATGGATTCGAATCTGCAGCAATATCCCACAATTTTTTTTTTTTTTAAATATCAAAATTCAACTTGGTGTATGCTCATCAACCCTAAGGTATCACTGAGCTGCCTTGAAAGGATGCCGTCAATTTTCCACTGACGGATTGTTACTGGGGGATGCCACTCCATGCAGCAAGTATACAATACAATACAATAACGTTTTTAATTTGAAATCACGCACACTGAAATTGGTAATACTGCATCATACCATTGTGCAATGCCCCAAATTTGAATTAAGGGAATTTTCATGGAGCGGCGGTGAGTATGATCGTGTCAAGAGAAAGAAGAAAAGGAAATGGCCCAGAACCAAAATGGGTCCGCGCCGTCTGCTTGTCGCTGTAGCTGTCTCTCAGTTTGTGGCCGAGTGACAAAGAGCCTGCGGGGAAAGTGATTCTGAGGCTCTGACTTTGCCAACAGGCAAGTAATCCCTGCACAAAGCTCAGTTGACCTGCGGGTGCCTGTCTGCAGCATTCACAACTCACACGCACACACAAAGATGCTTAAATCCCTAAATGCACACGTCACACCTTGCTGAAATACACACAGACACAGAAACAGGAGTGGACCAGACAGACACACAAACGTGTGGCTTTTCCAGTGAGCGTATACAATATGTACTCTGTAATGTGGAGTGCCCCCACCATACAGTTACAAAAGCAGTGGTAGTGGTTAGTGGTCTCAATTGCGTGCGTGAGTGATCAAAACAAGTTATGATGTATCCTTAAATAAAATAAAATAAATCTCCCTCGGAGAGCGCAGAGAAATCACTGTGTGTGTGCCCAAAATTTGCGTGACGACATACCATTCCGATATACACAGCTATGGGTACATTGTTATTTTGTAATTTGAGGAAACTATTAGATTTGAATCGTGTTGGGGGTTGAATGGATTTCCACCTCTGGACCATTCTGGGAAATCAAGAATGTTGTCATCTATGAAGCCAAATCTACTAGAATTAAATTACAGCTAATCAATCAGTTATTTTTAGCAACTGACTTTAGTCAACTGTAATTCTGACCTAATCTGTGGCAGACAAATGCATACACTATATAAAAAAGTTGACATAGGTGTACACAGAGCTGGGCATTTTACTAAAAATCCGCCACCCATTTTGTCTGGCCGGACCAAATAGTAATCGCCTATAGGCCGGTCCGACGATCATTTTTAACGGGCTTCCATTAGTGTTTCCGACGACCAAACTAAGAAATAATAATGAAATAAAAAAAGTAAACGCGTCATAGTGGAAAGTGACGAATATGACGTGTGTTTTTCATATCACCGTAACTCATGAACCGTTTGTGCTAACAGTGTAATTCCAACAGATTCTGAAAGCAGAGAAGCGGAGCTTTGCATCAATTGCACATAGAAAAAAAAATGGGCTTCCGACTCTGCTTGAATTCTGCCTGAATTCTGCCTGCTGACTGCTGCCAGCCGCCGTCTGCCTCCTGAGAGTTGATACGACTTTAGCGTAGTTAAATCTCCAAAATATAACCAGCCGGGGTTCGTGTGCGCATTCATGCTCTCATTCAGCCTGTGTAAGTGGAGAAGCGATCGCCATGGTATTTTTGATTTTGTGGACGTGATCATGATGAGCTCACGTTTGATGTGAATAAATCCAAACTATTGTGCAGAGCACTTTTATACTTTCACAGGTTGAAGTGGACAAAAGTAGTAATGTGCATTTGCATTTTGGTGGCGATCGGTCGCAGTTTTACACAGAACTAAGAAAGCGAGCAATATTACCATGCTTGCCTTCCTCCGGTGACGTAGACCACTGCGACCGAAAAAATAACTAGCAGAGCTCCAGAAGGGGGCAGGCCAATTTGTCGTAAATCTGATCACAAAAAAGCCCTTAAATCATTACAGAGTCTTTTTGGGGGGGCATTTTAGTTCTGATACCTATTATTTACTTAGACCTATTATATAAGTGCCAATGTTAAGCTCATCCAAGTGTAACTTTAACCATAAAACAAGTGCTACAGTCATTCCTGTTAAAGGAGTGGAGTTCCCCATGTCATTGAAGCAAACAAAGTGAATATTGCTGCTAGAAAAAAAAAAAGAAAACAGAGCAGTCTATCTTTGTGGCGATTTTAAAAGATGAGACGCAAAATTTGTTTGCATTGGGCTTATGTGTGAACTTAACCAAAGAGAGGAAAGTGTCTCCTTTCATGTACTTATCTGAGAGTAAAGGAAGATGGTAACTGGACTCTGAAATGTTTCTTACTCCAACCCAGCTTGTCCACCTGTATTAAAATTATTTGATTTGATCTTGAGAGCAAAGCAGAGAGCCTCTTGCTAAACGCACATCAATTCTAGCAGATGTAAGCTATACAAAGAGAGAGTGGAAATGTCCCTGGTACTTCAGTCTCTTCTTGTGATTTGTGGCAATTCAAAGGGTTGTGTATACATCTTAGAATAGATACAAGATTAAAATTGGTGTTATCATGTCTTTCTCTTAAACTATGCAAGACGGAGATAGTTCACGATGGCCCAAGTGAGCCCTCAACCTTTTTGTGTTGGAGGCGTTTGTGTGTCCCAATGATCGTAGGAGCTAAGTTGTCTGCAGCTCTATGCCCCTGGCAGGGTCATCCATGGCAAACAGGTCCTAGGTGAGGGACCAGACAGAACACAGCTAAAAGACCCTTTATGATGAACACAAATTTTGGACTATGTTTTCTCTCGCCCGGACACCGGTCACAAGGGGACGCATTTGCACATGTGCTCAGTAGATGCGCATAAGCACTTTCACGAGTGGTGCCGCGTAGTACCAAGGAAGGAGAGGGACATTGATTGCTGCAATGACATCTCAGTTTCCTTGACATTTTTGGCGGATGTGGTTTGCCAAATGAAGCCATCCGGCTCACCTTATGACTCAGTTCCTCCGCATTTCTTCAAGGAGGTTATCCTGTGTATTGGTGAATCGGTTTTGCCCATTATCAACATCAGTCTGTCTTCTGGTGTAGTCTCCCAACATTTTAAAAATGCTGTAGTGCAACCCCTGCTTAAGAAACCTGGCCTTGATCAAGGTGAGCTGTCAACTTTTAGATGCATTTCCAGGCTGCCTTTTATCTCTATAATTCTGGAAAAAGTGGTGCACTCGCAGCTAAAATCTTTCTTGGATGAACATAATGTCGTGGAGGTTTTCCAGTCAGGTTTCAACATGGCATTGCACAGAGTCAGCTCTGTTATGAGTTTTTAATGATATCCTCCTGGAGACTGTGTGCCTTGTTTTGTTGGATTTAACAACAGCGTTTGAACGGTACGGTGGACCACAGTATTCTTCTGGCTCGTTTACAGCACCGGTTGGGCATTAGTGATAGTGCTCTAGAGTGGTTTGGATCCTATTTGGCCGGCAAGACTATTTGTGTTAGTTGCTCTGAGTCCCACTCTGCCCCTCTGTCGTATGGTTTCCACAGGGTTCTATTTTGGGGCCCTTCCTGTTTTCATTTTATTTGCTGCCCCTAGGTTCAAAACAAAAACATGGTATTTCCTTCCACTACTGTGCGAATGACAGTCAGATCAATGTCTCCTTAAGACCACATTTGTCCTGTCAAGAGGAAATCAAAGCCTGGATGTCACTGAATTTCGTAAATTTCAACAAAAAGAAAACAAAAATTGTGGTGTTGGATTCCAGTCGCTCTTCTACATTCCACCCTGTTTACCAAGGCCCCTGGCGTCTTATCTAAAGCCAACAGTCTCGAACTTGGGTTTTAAATAGGACCATGATTTTCAATTGGACCGGCAAATCAGTGATGTTGTTAGATCCAACTTATTTCATCTTAGGCATCTGGCCAAGGTAAAGCCCTTGCTTTGTCAACAGCACTTGTACACAGTAACCCTCTGTTACATCTCGGCTAGATTACTGTAATGCACTTTATTTTGGAATCAGCCAGTCCTCCCTCAAGCATCTCCACTTGGTTCAAAATGCCACTGCTCGCCTCCTAACTGGAGCTCAGAAGAGGGAGCGCATAACCCCAATTCTGGCCTCCCCTCATGGCTCCCAGTGCATTTTAGAGTTCATTTTAAGATACTACCGGCAGTCCTCGTATTATGACGTACGACGCCCGTGCCTCCGCCTCCATTTTGTCCCCAGCACCATAGTGACTACATTTACATGCAGTCAATATTCGGGTTAAAGTCAAAATTCCGATTTCTGAAACATTCTGAATATCCCGTTTACATGATTAAGTGGACAGAGTTGCTCCAGCATTTGAATAACCCACTGTGTACGGCGACACACGGCGTCATGACTCAAATGGACATTGTCCATTTCTACTTGTTACTTTCAAATGTCAATAAAACACTTGATATTTGTTACTCACCACATAAATGAAGCAGCCGGTTTCCTCCTCACTCCAAAAGTGTGCTTTAGTGCTGCATCTCTGAGCTTGTTTACCTCTACTTATGTATTTGCGATGGGTTTCGCGCCAAACAACGCACTTCCGCATACAAGCACTTCCTGTACTACAAAGACCAGAATTTCTTCCGGTTGAGCAATGAGCATGCGCAGAGTGTCTCGATCGTATCTGTTTGCGCGCCGGCAGTATCTTTGCCTTTTTCGCCTCTCCTCCTTCACCATCCACTTCTCAGCAGTAATGCTAAGTACAGCATCTTATGCTTTTTATTTTAATGTAGTTTCGGTTTTTTTCTTATACCAAGAATTTTGATGTAAATTTCGACTTTAACGGTGACAGCCGACATATGCCGAAATTCTGGTTACATCGCCAGTGTAGGAACAGAACCCGTTCGGAAAATGAGGACTCCCTGTACTTCTATTTGTCTTCAAATCTTTAAATTACCTCATTCGATTGTACCTTTCTGAGCTCCTCCACCCCTACGCACCTGACAAGGTCCTCAGGTGTGCGGACCAGACACTACTGGAGGTGCCGAGGACTAAGCGAAGCACCGGAGGGGATCGAGCCTTTTCTGTTGCTGGTCCTTCCCTTTGGAATGACCTTTCATTCAATGTGAGGAAACCCCCCTCTCTGTCCACTTTTAAAACTTGTTTGAAGACACATTTTTATTCTTTGGCTTTCGACCTAACATGAGAGTGACACTTTTCTGCTGTTTTCTGGTGTCTAATATATATGTGTTAGTATCATTAATTTGTGTTTTAATTTACTGCTTTCACTATCTTTGTTGTTGTTTTATTGCTATTTTATGTTATATGTAAAGTGCTTTATTACAGCTGCAGCTGTTGTGAAATAAACTATATAAATAAAGTCGTATTGTATTGTATTGTATTAATAGGTCACTAAAGACCCCACTGAAAGGCCAGGTCCAAAACTCACCACCTGCCACTGATGTTTACATGTTAGAAAGAGAAACTCGCTGCTGAATGTGGTGAAATTCTGCCCGATAGCCGATACAGAACTGCCACTGGTATGGACAAGTATTGCTAATGGATCTTGTATAAAGGTGCATGTATCCTACATAATATACAATTTGCCATGTATAATACTCCGTTTCACGTACTGTACAACATGTAGGAAGTAGTAGAAAGGAATAAGACATGCACAACAATGTCATGGCGGTGTGATAATTGAACTGCATTAAACTGATTAAATTGTCGATCTGGGCACAAATTACATAACAGGAGTGTGTGTGTGGGGGGGGGGGTGCGTGTGGGGGTGTTTAAGTGTGTGTATGCGTGTCACTGTGTCTGATCCAACCTCCAAATGACTGATGCGGAGAATCACTGTCAAACTGCTCACGGGAGAGTTCAAGATCAGACCACATATTTAAACATGAGTGTTGACATTAAAAGGTGAATGGATGCTCAGATACAAGCAGGAATAAAAAGCTAAAAAAGACCATCCCTGTTGGCTGTCAGTGTCATCCTTTACTTCTCTGCAAATGTCATCCATAATTCCTCTGACAGTACACAATTAGGTTTAGATTACGGAAATCAAAACAGATGAAATCCATACCTACCCTGCGCTTATGTGGTCGGCTAAGCCATAAAAGCAATAGGTGCACCTAGCAAGTAAATCCCAAAAGGATTTGCTCCAACTGTCGGGTCACGTGATTCTTCATGGGTGATGTAAGACAGCAACACAAGATACAGAATATGGGGGTGCCACATTTTCCTTTTGAAGTACATGACGTGTCTGACCTTGTGAGTCCACAGTCTGAAGACATTCGCCTGAGGCTTGTTGAAGCTTGTTGCTCTGCGCATATTGTTGAAATGAGACAGCCTAGCCATTGTAAGGTTGAAGCAGGTAGCTGGGGTCACAGCATAAGAATCACACAGCTGTACTGATATATTTAATTACTTTAAAAACAATCATTTTATCAGTCGTGGGCTTTCATTATTGCCCCGACAAATGGTGACGCATCTCAACTGTAGCTTGCCTGCTTTCTCGCTCATCTCTAAACCCAGCAGAGAGGCCTGCTCCACTGGTTGCCACGCAACTGACCTCCCTGCAGCATCCACATACATCTCTCTTGTTCTCAATCTCTCTTTTGCTCCTGCCATCCTCCTCTCTTTCTTGCCACCAGTATCTCCTTGCAGAAGCTAAAAGGTAGCATTCTTTTGCTTTTTAAATTGAATGTAATATCGCTATCCATCCACCCATTTTCGATAACATTTGTCCTCAATAAGGTCGGGTGAGTTGGAGCCTATCTCAGCTGACTTTGGACGAGAGCCGGGGAGCAAACTGGACTAGTCACCAACCAACCACATATGACTATTGATTGATTACTGTACACCTAAAAAACGTGATAAATCTTCAATGACGTCAAAACACTGAAATCTATAAGCACAATAATAGACATTTAGATTATGGGGGGACTTTAAATGGATAATGCCTCGCTATTGGTGACTTTTCTGTCCACAAACTATAAATGTTAATGTTATGTTTAAAATAAATGAAATGTCCATGATGAAAATATTTTATTATAGATTGAGGTCCTCTTTTTAGGATTAACACAAAATGCAAGCAAAATATATTTACTTTACTTTTAATTGCTTTTATTTTTGGAACATATCGTCGCTGTCCTATGAAAAACACGTCCATTTTTAAAAGTGTTTTTATTTTTATTTGTATGGAGTTTCTGTGTTACAGACATCCCATCAACGTGAAAATTTGTAAAAATTTGAAAATTGGACATACTGTACATGTTTTTCACACAATGAAAATATGCCTTTTTTTAACGATGTCCCCAAAGCAAATTTTCTGTTTCAATTAGACAATTGTGATATAATTATGAAAGATGAATGTTCATTTTACTTCATTATTGTATGAGCCACATTAAAATCTCTCTGTTTACAAATATATACAGTATCAGTGGCAGCGATTGTTATTATTATTCTACATGATGCCACATTCAGGAAGAGCAATCACTCTGTTGGCAGGAATTTCAAACAATAAAAAGAGTTAAGCGCCAATTTCCTCTCTGCCTTTTTTTCCTCAAGTTTTGTGATGTTAGCCTATATGTCCGATTGACCAGAATTGCATTAGTGATAGGGCTCTAATCAGACGCCCGAGACACCACATCTGGCTCCTCTAAACATGGAGGAGCAATGGCTCAACTCTTGAGGGAGAGCCCAGACACCCTGCGGAGGAAACCCATTTCGGCCACTTGTATCCGGGATCTTGTTCGACCCACAGCTCGTGACCATAGGTGAGGGTAGGAACGTAGGGCTGGGCGATATGACTGAATAGTATATCACGATATAAGTGTTTCATATTGGTCAATATTGATATATATAGAATTTTTTTCTTTTTTTAAACTATTGAAAATAATGACCCGAAGAAAAAATACATTTAGGTTATTTTATTATATATAGCCATCATCTCTGGGCCATACATATATATATATATATATATATATATATATATATATATATATATATATATGGCCCAGAGATGATGGCTATCCCTTTTTTTCATTCATGAAAGGTGGCAATCCTACAAGCAACCATATAGAAATAGAGATGTCCGCTAAGATTTAACACTCTCAAAATGACACCTTCACAATTTCAAATGCATAAGCCAAGTTCTACGGTTTGCAGAACCATCAATCTGTAGCGGAGATCAAGTCCTTGGTCCATTGGAGGCTGACTGACAAATATGGCTCAAGGAAACTGTCACAATAATTTATCTCCAGTGACACACAGCAGAAAGAACACATTATAAAAAGTGTTTTGAAGCAAAGAGTGCCGAATAAAGTGAAAGCTACTAATGTGTCTTTTCGACAAGCCACTAGGATGAGAGAAAACATGCATTAGATGTTGCTAATCATGAGTCACATGCCTACAAGTCAGTGTTAGCCTTTGGCCTGCGAAGTAGGCCACAGCTGTCTTCCTTCATTTGAACCCTACATGATCCCCAACAAGCATATCTGACGGACGCATTTGGATCACCACATTTTCACTGCTTGGAATACCACTCAAAAAAACTCTCACTCGATTGGACCTAGTTAATCTATAGTGCACAAATGCTGTATATTTGGAGTGTAAGCCTTCAAAAAAACGGTCATATTGGTCAAATGCTTGGCCCATGTTTCCCAGGCGCATGCAACGTTGCCTTGTAGGCTGGCAGCGGGTTTTGATTGATTGATTGATTGAATCAAGGTAGTGTACGATTAAAAATCATAATGATCCATAATGGAGAGGATTTTTTACACATTAAGGGTTTTGCTTGAATCAAGTAGGGCACACGTCATGGTTTGTGCAAGCAGTATCACCTATCAATCATAAAAAGCATGTGCGTGTAAAGGATCCCTTCTCAAAGGTGCTTCCTGTTTTTGCTGTGTTGAGGTTGGGCCTGAGAAAGTGGCCTGATTTATAATCTGTGCTCAACCTCTTAGTTTATTTCAAACTCTTTGATGGGATTGAGATTATTTTATAATGTTTTCCTCCAAAACATTCTGCTTCAAAGAGAGGTAACCTTAGTATCTTACTGCATCGATGCATTTCATATTCGCAGTGCGTAAGGCTTGATTTGATGTATGCTTTTTTTTTTTTTTTAATTCAACTTTCAGGTAATTTATTTCATTTCACCAAACCTTCCCTCATTTTTTTTGGCTGAGAGGTTTAGAGACAATTATTGAATTTGAGTATTTTAATTGCTTGGTTCTCTTAAGCACAGGTTTATGTTTTATGATGGTCCAGATTTCAGAAAAGATTGGTGACAGAAACCAAGAGTGATGAACTTGATAATGATTTAAAGGGAATTTTCTTTCATGGACACGATTAAGTAGTAGCCCGCACAAGTCCATTACCTTTTCTAAGCGCAGTGCTTGCTCCAAACTATTCTCAAAATGTTCTCAGCCCATCAACACCCCTGATGATAGAGGTGCTACTTTTCTCCGAGTTTAACCTGTCGTGTGTTTCCCCCTTAAAACATTTTCCCACCATGGTGTTAACCTTCTTTGTATTCCCCTAAATTGACCTCTGCCTCCTTGGGTATTTTTAATCCAAATCTCCACTGGTGGGCGGGAAAGCTCTATTTCAACACCACAAGTGTTATGACTTCTCTTACCACTCTGATGTGTTCCCTCAAAACTAGAAAAAGAGGGTGATAAAGTGCATAAGGAGCAGTGAATCATTGCAGCAAATTTTTGTTTACGCGATATAGAGGACTACGTGTCTCTTTAGAGCAAACCCCTTAATGTGTAAAAAATCCTCTGCATTATGGATCATTATGATTTTGAATTGTACACAATCCAGAAGTATTCATTCAGAGGCAGATTTACAAGTGGCTGGTGATATTATGAATATGTTTTTTTGGAGGGGAGGAATAAGATGATGTTTAACGAATAATGAATTGAAGAAATTATGTAAATGTTTGAGCTGTGATCAATACTGAGTGACAGTGGAATGCCTACATTTACATTTTTGATTTTGGAAGGATTGGCTGACACTTGCCTTACAGAAAAAGGTTAGAATGATTGATAGTGAGTCAATATCATGAATAAGTATGTTTTCAGGTTTTATAGGGTTGCACATCGATTTACAGTACATGTGAAATATGGGTACTAGTAATATATAACTGTTTTTTAAAAATAACCAAACAGCTTTGTATGTATCTAACAAACGAGAGTGGGAGAAGATTGAAATCATACATGAAGACACGAAAACACAGTTTTTCATCAGATATGTGATTACTTGTATGTGTCAGTATTTCATCAGTCCTGGATCTGTGACAGGCAGCATGTAATAATCAGAGCTGGGCAGTCGGTCCCAAATGGACGGAGGACAACACGTTTTAAAAAAGGGACGGACTAAACAAGGTTGGAGGTGGGTTTTAGTCCGGCCCACTAATCGTCCCTCATGCATGTGACGTGGTCAAGAGGCTAGGGGGGGACGATACTGGGTATTTTGGTATCAATCCGATCGATAGTATCGGCCGTTACTGATACGATACCGATACTTTTTGCTTGGAAATGTTATGATCGCCCTTGAGTTTGTTTATATATATATATATATATATATATATATATATAGGGGGGAAGTCAATGCCTGATAATGCATTCATGCTATGTTCACACCAACTGCGTGGGAGCGTTTCTGGTGGCGCGTTTCAATTGGAGTCAATATAGTTCGTGTGGGCAGGCGCGGTTGCGTGCGGGGTGGTTTGAATGATGCATTTGTAGCGGTGGGACGCAGAGTGAAGCACCAAAAATCCGTCCATTTGTCAGCCAATCAGCATCGGGCAAACTACGTGGCATACTGTGACGCTCACAGCCAAACAGTGTCCTGTTCACTCGTCAACTTTTTCTTTTACAGTTCTTGAACTTTACCAAGACAGCAATATTGTTAGCATTATTTAATTAATTAAATCTAACAACACGGGTGCAGCTTGGAAGAGCACTGGTCAGCTTGTGAGAAGCACCACATGGCTTATACAAGGCCAGCAACTACTGATATAAGCAAGGGTTACATTTTGCCATGGTTCCCGGCGACTTCTAATTGCTCATACCATTCACTATCCCCTGGGAGGATGAAATGTAGGCTACCTTTGAGCGCAAAACAGCACAGTACTCTGATCAGGCTGCTGAATGCAGGGATGCAGCGACTACAATCTACCATTTTCCCACAGGTAAGCTGCTTGGGTTTCATCAGCACGTCAACAACACAATAACACAGCATGTGAGTGGCATGGGAATGTCTGGGGCAAAGCTATGGAGAAATACCGAAGCTCTGGCTGAGGAAGGAGAGTGAAGAAGCTTCTGGTTTTGTCAGAGAAGGAAAATCAAGGTCTGGGGGTCTGCTGAATGAGAAAGACAGCTGCAGGCTGGGCAGAAGGATGCCCCTGCCACTTTGACACCAAGAGGTGTTCCGGGGTTAAAAAGAATCAAACACCCGGGCTAATGACCTACAGTTGTACCCAAGGGCTAAAGGAGGCACAACATGCAATTGTGATCAGCAGGAAACACCATTAACCTATGCAATTAAACCGAGATGAATACTTAGACTGGAATGAATCACATGATTGTAATATTCATAGAACAAGTGTTTTGTTGAGATGTTACTACTACTACTGTCTACTTACGAAATTAATTGGTTCTGGAAGAAATTTCTTAAGTAGAACATTTTGTAAGGAGAGATGTAAATGCCCTAATCCTTACCAAGCCCCCCAGTATTCAGACGTAAATGTTTTATAAAGCATACAAATGCATCAAAACATGTTACAATTGCACAATAAATGAGAGTTGTGCATAATGTAAAAAAACAAAGACTAGAATAAAGAATAAAAATGATGGTCGTTTACCTTTTAATTGCTCTCCTCATCGCTTTTTGCCCTCTTTGGTTCATGTTCTCTCTCAGAAATGTTTTTTGCCTGGCGTTTTGTAAAGAACTGATTTAATAACGTGGCTACTGTCGATACATTACGGTCATATTCTTTGCCGAGATCAACCAAACGCATCCCTTTTTCATACTTTTCTATTATCTCTTGCTTTTTTTGTATGGACAAAAAAAAAAAACTTCTTTTTTTTTCTTCTTTTCCTCGTTTCTAATTCACGTAAAACTATCGGAACACCTCATGGCCCAAGGGGCGAATGACGAGGACACTGCATAGACATATATATATATATATACCTGTCTATCTACACACATCGACACATACAGGAGAGGTCCCTCTTAGTCAATGGGATGCCAGGAAGATGCTAGGTAATAGCCAATGGCAGAGCAGCTATGAATATGTTGCGTTCAGGAAACTCCCGAGCTGCGACTAGCAGCCCATACTGTATTTTTACCTTTCGTATCCTGAAATTTCTTTCGTAACAAAAGGCAATATTTTCCTGTTGAAGCGTTTCATAACTTGAAAATTTCGTATGAAGAGACGTTCGTAAGTAGAGGTACCACTGTATTGTTATATTTTTAAAAAATTAACACAAATATTTCATGTATAACAAAGTCTGACCTCAAATCAAAGTCCATGTGTGCGCGGTCAACGTCACTACTTCCCTGAAACAGTGTAGCGGTGTTGAGGAGGGAGCTTACCTGTTCCTTAGCCCCAAAAATAACATTGCAGAAAAGCGAATAGGACTTCGAATTTTCATAGTGATTAGGAGAAAGAGTTCTTCTTTATGTCTTTTAAAGGAAAATGTATGTGTCTTATTTTGTGGGACAACTCTGACAATCCCAAAGCGGCACAATGTGGAGAGGCAATTAAAAACTTGTCACGAAACCTTCAATGCGAAGTACCCACCCAGTAGCACAACAAGATAGTATTTCCTCATTTCTGCAGCGTTTATTTTTTTGGTCACTTCTGAGTGAAATCAAAGACTTCATGCAGTCCAAGGGGAAGACGCTTCACTGCTTGAGGACATGGAATGGATACTTGACCTCGCATTTTGAACATATTTGACTGAGAAACTCAAGCATTTGAATCATTAGCTGCAAGGTTAAGGTAAGACTGTCACTCACATGATAAATGCAGTAAATGCATTCTAAGCAAAGATGGAACTTTTTTTTTGGGTGCATTTACAAAGAAAAAAAAATGCTGCACTTTGCCTCCATGCGGCTTCTGCACCTGCAGCTTTGGATAAAGCAAGTACTCCCAAGTTGTAACCAGACTAGGACAGGAATTTGAAAACATATTTTGTGACTTTGATCAACTTGAACCAGTCACTACAAATCAATTCATGCAATTGGACATGACATCCACTGCTGAGCAGCTAGGCGCTTCGTTCAGCTTGGACGTTGGGACAGGTAGGGATAGAAATCCTAACTCTTCAAAATGACCTCACCTCCAAGCCCATCAGTCTGCACCAAACCTTTGGTGCCTTGTGGACAAAAGTCCGATTGTGTATACACATCAGCTATGAAAATCGCCTGCTTTTTTTTTTGGTTCAACTGAACTGAACAAACATAGAACACGCCGGACTGATGCACATCACTCAGAGTTTCAATGTCAAATTATACACCAGATTACAACACATTGGTGAGCAGAATGCAGAGCCGGGCCTCCCAACAACATAAATGAGCAGACAAATCACAGACAATATTTGTTTTGAAAACATCATTTCAATATTGCGTAAAAAATGCTGTACAACATGTTAAAACATGTTCAGAATGGACTTTCTAACTTGAGACAAGAAGATGGCATGATGTCTTTTTCGTAATTTTTAAAAATTTTTTACAAATGATCATTTGCACTACAAGGACATCCGGTGTTCCCCCTGACTTTCAAATATTTGAGCACATAAACATAAGTTAATGTTTCTTTTTCAAGCATGTTTTTCTTACCATTATTGTGGAAAATAATTACTATTGATGTGTGAGCAGTCTCTTCACATTGTCTTACTATACTGCTCTTCTTTTTATTATAATTTGTACTAAAAGGTGATCCGAGCAGTTTTGTTATTTCAGAAGTTTGCCGCAAACAGGTCATGTAGCCCTTCATACTATCGGTGCTCAAGAAGTATCCCTCAACCTCAAAAAGGTTAGTGTCCCCTGCTTAACATTGTCATTGACCTTGATGTCATTGAAATACTTCTAAACTACATATTTCTAAACTAAATATTTCAGTCACACGCACGCGCATCTGCCTAAACAACACACGAGCTGTCAATCTAAACAGAGCACTTGATCGCACATTGCATTTAGCTCCAGTGTCCACTTTGAGTTCCAGTGGTTATCCATTTACGTAAACTGTACAAAATATCACCTCCTTGTTTTTCTCTTCCTGAGTGCCCTTTTTTCAATTACATTCGTGGCTACAGATATTCCATCAACATAATATGATTTGTCCCCGCTGCTCGAACCCTGGGCAGCGTCAACCATGTTAACTGTACTCTCTTGCCCGCTCCTGTGGGTGCTCTGCGATGATCTGCAACATAGTTTGAAGTGGCTTACTTTTGACAGGAGCCCCTCTTTTAACAGTTTAAGATGCTTGACGTTGTCGAGTTCTCCTGCGTTCTCCTGCGTTTGACTCCTCCATCTCCGTTCTTCTTCGTCTTCTTCTTCTTGACATGCATGTCATGTGTCGTGTTCTTAAAACGTGGGACAACTGCAGCTTATTGATAGCTTTTCTTTACTCTTGCTTGAATGACAACAGCGCATCTACAATGCCTCACATAAGGTCTGTGACAAAAGATTGTCAGTTACCAACAAGATAATTCAGTCTCAATATAGTGTACGTTTACACCACAATGTGCATTATAAGCACACATAGCCAAATAAAAAAAAAAATACACACACACACACACACACACATACGCAAGGTGTGGTGTATAAAAAAACAATGTGAAACAACAATATATCATGACAAAGGTGGAGCAGGCTTGGAGGATTGGGAGCAAGCTAGTTATATAAATCCCTCTAGATGCAAACCTGTCGTCTCTGACAGGAGATGGCACATGTTTTTCAAATCACCGTAACTCATAGTTTCCACAATTATTACGGTAGCTGACATTTTTTTATGTGCGGAGCAGGGAAGCTGTGTGTCATAGTGGAAAGTGACGAAGATGACATGTTTTTCGTATCACCGTAAATCATGAACCGTTTGTGCTGGCAATGTAATTCCAATGGATTTTGAAAGCAGAGAAGCAGAGCTTTGCATCGATGACGTACGATTACTTCGGCGGGCGAAAATTCATTTCCGTTCATGCTTAATCCATCTTTTTTTTATTTTTATTTCCCGTTTATCGCCCACAAAATGGGTGTCCGTCATAGGCGGATAGGCAGACCGGTCTGTCAAATAGGCGGTATGCCCAGCTCTGACGATTACTAATTGGTCCGGCTGGACAAAATGGCAGATAAAAGTATGGCGGAAGGGTACGCCAGCGGAAGGCTATAAATGGACTGCGAATTTTTAGTAAAATGCCCAGCCGCGTATATATATAATGTACAGTGGTACCTCCACTTACGAACGTCTCTTCATATGAAATGTTCAATTTACGAAACGCCTCAACAGGAAAATAGTGCCTCTTGTTACGAAATAAATTTCAGGATACGAAAGGTAAAAATACAGTATGGGCTGCTAATCGCAGCTCAGTTTCCTGATCGCAACATACTCCTAGTTGCTCTGCCATTGCCATTGGCTGTTACCTAGCATCAGCCTGGCACATCCCATTGGCTAAGAGGGACCTCGACCGTATGTGCGTACGTGTCTATGTATGTAGATTTGTGTTGACTTGCGCTTTAAATGTTCCTGCGTGTCACGTGAACGTCATGTCACATCAGAATGCTCAGAACGCATAGTTGTAAGCATAGTTGTAAGCTTCGACCCGGTGTACAGCCAACAGGTAAAGCGTCTCTCTGTTTCTTTATATCGTGGGTTTTATGCTGTCTGCTATTACTGTTATGTTTGCAAAGTCCATGCTTTATAATGCCGCGGTTTACAGGTAATGCTACTTTGCATGTGATTCTGAACTGCCATCCTAACTTCGTAGTGATCGTTTGCATGGTCATAAAAGTGCCAAATTAACATGCGGCTAAATGCTGTGCTACCGTATTTTCCGGTCTATAAGATGGACCTTTATATAGTATATAATGTGAAAAAAAAAAAAAAAGAAACAAACACATATAAGCCTATAACAATCTATGTTGAAAAATTTGATATTTACTGCATTCAAAGAATGATTTTGAACTGTAAATGTATATGTATATGTATATACCACAAAATTAATAACTTAGTGCATACCGCCCTCACCTGTTGAACTCCTCCACCTGCAGTCACATCCTGTTAATGGCAATTGTATTGTATTGTACTGTAATTCCGGTTAGACCGCCCCTAGCGGTAGAAGAAAATTCCACAGAATAGCCGCACCAGTCTATAATCCGCATGGTTCAAAACCTAGGAAAAAAGTAGCAGCTTCTAGTTAAAAAAATACGGTAATTTGATATTGCAATAGTTGGTTTTTAGATGTACCGTGTGCTTTCATCGTTACGTTTGTTTAATTAAGTGTAAATTGAAAGAGTGGGTTTTAAATAAGCTGTCTGATGACGTTTTGGTACCGCAAGCATTATGGGAGTTGTAGTTAGCGTATGGCAAACTACATAGTGATTGTACAGTGGTTTGGTTAATTGATTGAATTTTGCACATTGTTTGTATGAGATAGTGTTACTTTATGGATTTATTTATGATCTACTCATTGCATACATATAATTAGATAAAATGTGTAGTTTGACACGTTATTTATATTAGCCCTGTGTTTGATCATTTTTTTGTGATGTTTACTAAATACTTATACTAGTACATGGGAGGATAAGATACTGTCTTGTTTTGCATCCAACCTTTATTTAAAAACCTGAAACTGTATATTTATGTTCGCCCAGCATTAAAAAGAACAGATGTGACAGACATTTTTAAAATTCTGTATTTCAGTTAACTACACTCTAAAAACAGTTGGGTTAAAGATAACACAATTTTCTGTCAAAAACTAACCCATCCACAAAGTGGGTCAATTTGACCCACCTTTTTGCGTTGTTTTGTAGAAAACAGTCCAGTTTTTGCGGGGTTTTTTGTACAAAACTACCCATTTTGGGGGTTGTTTTCTGGAAAAACAACTAAGAAAGTTGGGTCGAATTGACCCAAGTAGTGGATCTGTCTTTTTTTGTGTTATTTTTAGCCCAACTGTTTTTATAGTGTCGTGGTGAGTAAATGCCACAAAACCTGTCTAGCTAAGAGAAAAATGATATATTTTTGATTTATAAAATGATAATTTTTTTAAATTATTACGTTGATCAGACACATAATTTTTCACAGTGTGGAGTGACTCGCCAACTGAATGACGGTGTGTTCAAGTGCCACTTAAAGTGGGGATTTAGAGCTTTTAACACCACAACGAAGGAGTTGTGTGCTCCCAACGCTTCCCAGCTTTACCAACATACAGGAAAACACGTCATGTAAACGTGAGTAAATAATTAAATCTATGTTGGACTGATTCATCTGCCTTGCATTGTTGGAGGTCTGTCTTCGGGAAAAGGAAATACTGACTTAAAGGTAGAAATTCTGACATTCTTGTTTAACTTAAATGCATCAGTAGTTGAAACATGACATAACCGCCCGGACATACAAGTCCTTTGTTTCCCCGGAGATCTGTGCCGCCTTTATGAGCGAAAGTTGAGGTGGGAGAGAGGGAAGGGGCGGATCGACTTCATTTTGAAAGTTGGGAAGACGTGACACCCCCGTCCCCAGTACCATGGTATGATTGGTTATACTACCCAAAATATTCAGAGTTTATGTAATCCATGTCTGACAACCATCAAATATGTGTATGTCATTTGGTGGAGAGGAAAGAAACTATCTTATTTCTCAGTGTAGGAGTAGGCTTGCATCTCCCTATCCATTTTAGCTGGGCCTACTGCCTGTGTGAGCTGTGTTCTCTTGGATGCGGCTGCATGTGTATGTGTGCATTTTGCTGTCTTATCATCCACTAAAATCATAATATAGGCCAAAGCATATCAGCCGGTGTAATTGCACTATATCTTACTCCCATGGTCCCCTTATCCTTTTTCCTGCTCCTTCCCAAGCTGAGAACGTTATGTGCGTACATGGATCCGAAAGAAGAATATTATATATATGCTGCACATCAGTTGCTTTTTTTTCTGATGATATCACAATTGTGGCTGAAATCTGTGTAATGGCAGCAACCCTGCTGCAGGTAGAGAAAGCTAGCTGCCTGTTGACACTGTCAGGTGATTTATGCAGAGGTCTCCCATTGCAGAGAACGAGATATGTAATTGGCAGACACATGGCGCTCAACTACTTTGTTCTCCCGATCAATTAAAGTCACACTGGGACAATGTTGGTGATGGAAATAATTTAAAACATTTCCACAGACCGATTTTTGAAGTTCTGCCCTAATTTCACAGGCGATTGAATGTGATCAAGCTTGCAAGAGTTTAGTTTTTTGTTTTAAAAACAATGATAAGCTGGGAAGAGAGTGACCTTGCTACAAACTTTAAATTACAATTCCTTCCAAAATTGTGTAAATTTTTCTGCATGCTGTTGGCTATATGCCAAAGAATGCAATGCAGTGAGAAATACAATAATGTCACTCAATACAAGGTGTGTCAGAAAGGCTCCGGGACTGGTGTCGTGAAAGCTTTACTTCCAAATTCAAACTACAAGTTTACTCTTTGAGGTCCGTTAGCCTCAAACAGCACCACACACACCACTCCGCTTCCGACACCACACCGCATGACTTCCGTTGCTTTTTTATTTCAACAGGTGAGGGGCGGGATCAACTGAACTGTGCAAGCTTGTGCTGCACCAATGATGTCAAGTAACGAAGTATAAATACTTTGTTGCCATACTTAAGATGACATTTTGGGTATCTATGGTGCTGAACGAAAAGTTTGAAAAAGCAAAGACAGCCAGCTATCGCACATCCCTGGTCGTATTTGGAGGAGTTATTGTAAAACAACTCATTTCAAATGTGCTACAAATTTTGCGAACCAAAGTGCCACCAGCTAACAGCTTTCAAAAATTTGCATTACGCCATTCATCTTGTCTTCTTCTTTAAAATAGGTTTGACGTTTCTTTTTTTCCGATTTTTTTTTTCCCCAGAAGAGAGAATTCTCTTACCTTGCTGTCAGCTTCAGCTGTCACTTCAGCTTTCCTGTGGCAGGAACGCCCAAGTGTGGCATTGCACGTCTACCGAATTAACTTACACGATGAACTAGAATAGACTTACGCCAACACGAAAATGAAGTTGCACCTGCTTTTATGGCAGTCGAACAAAAGATCCCTGGAGTCAGTCTGATGTCACTCGGGTCAAAAAAGTCCGCATCAGGTGAGAAATGGGCTATTGGAACAAGAGTAAGGCATTCGTGGATATACAGTATGTATGTGTGTATCGTACTGATATTGATATTATTTGGACTAATTTATGTTGTCTTTATTAGCATAATAGATACCTGTATGCTAGGTTGTAGAAATGCTGCTGACAGCTGTCTGTGTGGAATTGTGAAAGCCATTTGGACATTTTATTTTACTGGACACATTCTGGATATTTTATTGCTTCATTTGTTTTTATCTTTTGCTGAGGGGTACATGCAATGTTTAACAATCAGCACCAATGTTAGTGATATTAGTATGCAGAAATATTACAGGTTTATGTCAAAGTTATCAGATATCGTTGCCTGAGGATACCCTTTTTTCCTCCTGAGCACCACTTGCTGTAGTTTTGTTGTTTTATTGATCAAAGTGATCCATTTTCTGTAGAGGAAAATGATCATCAGTGACATTCAAAAATAAACTATTAAACTTATTTTCTTTTAACTGTGCATTGTTTTTTTTCTTGCCTGTCCCTCAACAGGCTACGACTAGCCTACTGCTATATCTGCTACTGCAACAAAATCCACTAGCATTACTAATCATAACAATAATAGTACAGTACTTCTAATAATAACAGCAACAATAACATTTGCGCAAAATAGTATCTAAAAGTATCTAGTGCAGGAGTCTGCAACTGTCGGCTTCGGAGCCGCATGCGGCTGTTTCATCCTTGTGTTGCGGCTCTGCGTGGCAAATAAATTAGAAGTGTCCGTCTTGTAACGTCTTCCAAAGACACAATGTCAGAAGTACCTTAGTTATCTCCCTTTTTATTATTCCAATGCGGTTGCCTTTTTATTATTCCAACTACGGTGCAACAACAGTTCTGTTGTCAGTACACACAGATCTCTTCATCCTCGCCGTCCGCTCATTCCTCACTCGCACATTCTCCCATCCAGGCAGTCGCATGATGCATTCAGGAACCACGGAAACAACACAACTTAGCAAAACACAAACGTCACAATACAGATAACCCAATTCGTTACAGTATGTTATTTGTCTGAAAAACGTGCATTATGTCTTCTTAGGAAGTCAAAGTTTTTAACTTCTTTCTTCAGACCTTGTGCAATTTCAGTGATCAGCATTCACCTTCTTCAGAGACGTTTGACTTGACCTTGATGACATGTCAGCAGGACGCCGGCGTGCCCAGAGAGCCCAGAAACACTAAAACTGACCAATATATGAACAAAGTATTTTATTTGTTTGTTCGTTTGTTTAACTAATTGAATGCCAGCCATTCGCAGCCCAGCTAAGCCCGAGTGCCAGCCATTTTCGAGGATTTTGACCCATTTTTGAGGGCCCACAGAATATTGTGTTTTATGACTATATAGACATGGGACCTACCAACAGAAAGATTAGACTCTCTTCCTTCATCAGATTTTTTTTTTTATTTCAATCATTTGGCATTCTTGAGTAATCTTCAGTAGAACATAGGCAAGTTTTACTGAAAATCCATTTTCTGGAAAAAAAAAAAAAAAAAAGAGAAATCGAGGGTTTTGTGAAGACATATTTCAAGTAAAAGTTCAACTTTGACACAAATATTTGTTGCTTTTATGAGACCTCAGATATACAAACAGTACTTTTCTTATTAAAAAAAAATTGAAAAAAAGAAACTTTGGAAAACTTCTGTGAACATTGTGCTACATACAAGTGCGTTCATGCTTGTGTGTGCATGTGTATGTGTGTGATTGTTAACTTCGATCTCTAGAAGCATTTTTTTGGGGGGGTATGGGAGGTTGGAAGCCCACGAAAGTATAAACACCATATTGTTCAACACCCCAATACATGGTGAGAGTTGTTTTTGCACAAACGCAGTAATAAAAGTCACTGCCAAAAAGCCCTTACCTCTGGTTTGGGCCAGGAAATTAAAAAGGTTGGAAATACTCTTCAAAGAATTGTGTAATCCGATCACCACCAAAATAGTGCGGCGATTGCTCTGATATTTTCAGAGATTAAAGTGGGCCTAAGTGGAAATATGCATGTGAATTTTGGTGTCAATTGGTCGTAGTTTTCTAACGTTAAGCCACGTTAAGATTTTTGACATGAAGGATTTTAGACAGTCTCATTTTTACAGCTTGTGCTTTGGCAAAGATGTCATCGCCTAAAATGATTATTATTCGCTGTTTGAGTAGCTATCAAAGGTATTTTATTAAAAGTCTATTCTGAGTACATTTGAATGTAAATTATGTACTTCCGCGCCTCCACTGAGACCACCACTTCATCGAGTCCCGTCATTCCCCCTCTGAGGCAGACGGGTGTCTGTGTCGCCATAGCTCCTCTTCACTGGAGGCAGGCTCTTGCTCAGACTCGCTGTCTCAATCATCCTTAGACTCAGCCTGATTAACATTTTGAAACAGATGTAATACTTCCACAACTGTAAAACATTTTTAAAACTGCCCATGGTGACTTCTCAAAAATCAATGCTGCTGCTGAAAAGTGAATAAGGACTCAAATATCTTTTTTTATTTTTTAGTACAACAAAATGGAAGCATGAGAATAATGAAATGTTTGCACACTGAGTAAAAATAACATATCAAACGCTTGAGAACTGTCAAACTAAAGCTGTGGGAATTAGAATTAAACAAACAGCGCCCTTGTGTGGTTGACGGCTGCATTACTACATCAGCACGCGCTGCTCCGCAAAGCGTAGTAACACCGTGAAAAACCTATATATATATCTGAGTAGGCACATAGCAGTGATAGCTCGATGTACTGTCCTCTCACCTCTTGACGAATACGCGCATCCACACACAAATACAATCCCGAAAAATACCCCAAAACGTTGGCAATTAATAGAAATTCTTTGAAGTAAAACTGTATCAAAACAATGGCGCTCGGCATGACCGGAAGGTGCGCTGCCCTATGAGATATTCTCTAAGTTTCCTCCCTCTAAGCGTAGATGAAAGAATCACTACCTACGCATTTGCATTCCATCTTTTAACAACTGTTATTTTAAAAAAATATGTATTTAGGTACAATTTTCCTTTGATGTATAATACGATTTAATTTGATGATTATTTACATTGTTAAAATAATTCCAACATTTAACAATGGTAAACGGAATGATATGAATATTCAGTATGATGACTCGCCCAGTTCCATTGGACCAATTTGACCTATTTTGTCATTTCATTGGTCCGAGGTAAAGAGAGTACCTGTAACTCTGTTGGCGACATACAGCTTGTCTGTAAAAATGAATAAATTAACCTCATCGCATTTACAGCTGCATGGTTCAAAGCGTGGGAAAAAAATAGCAAATTATCATACAGAAAGCACAGTAGGCCAACTTGTCGTTCTCTGCGCTCAAGTGTGTGTCTGGTTGCTTGTCCTTCAAGTGTTTGGCTAGGTTGGAGGTGTTCTGCCATTAGCCAGGCACATTTTAAAACACCGTTTACACATTGGTGCATCGGTGTTAATTGCCTCGCCTTGCTCATTTGTTTTCAAGCTGAAATACTGCCTTATATCACTTTGTGTCCTTGGTTTATCCAAGAGTTGCGGCATGATGATATTTGCTGCAGTCATTCTCTTCTCCATGTGCCTGTGTGTCTCTCTCTCCTTCTTCCTTTCCAGTGTCTCTGCTCTCTCCAAGCTTTCCTCTCGCTAAATGTGTTGCTCCAGTCCACACTGCTTGCTTATTTCCTACAGCTTGCTCCTCGTCAAATCAACTGTAGTTACAACGCGGTAACATTACATGGCGAGCGGCGGCACTGCCTTAGTACCTCGGTATCAAATTAGAATGCTAACCCTAACCCTGAGACAGACCATAACATAATTTATTTGTTGAATAATCAATGTTGTAATACACTTAAAGTCAACCCAAACATATTTTTTTCAAGAATATGTTCTATGCAAGCCCACTAGTTGAAACAAGGCATTCTGATAAATATTGCGTTTGTGGAATAAGTGTTAATCCATTAGTTTTTAGCCATTCCCGGGGACGGCCATTTTGTCTTTTGACATCGCAAATGACATCGCAACTGCTCACAATAGTCAAATATTCCAATACATGAAAAATGGATGGGTTCAACAGAAGTTGCTCATTCAAGATTAGGGGGGTGATCAATAATCACTCAACAAATGATTGATACGTTCTCAGAAGTGTTGATATCTCTGCCCATCCTGTGTAGCATTAAGGCTGTGAAATCACCATCAACACAGTCAGTGTGTGCTGTGTCCAGGCCTGCCCACGCTGTCTCTGACATGTGCATATCGCAGGTTGCGGCCAGCTCTGGTAAGGCCTCTAATTGACATCAAGGGTGGCAGTGCATCAACTTGACAGGCCATCGCCTGTGCTGTCCATGAAAAAGACTAATTCATGATGATCACTTATGTTATAATTGTTTTTATTCAAATCAAAGTGGCTATTTCAAACCGGGTGACTAGTTGGCCAGCATGGAAATAAAGCAACATCTGTCATCAGAAAGCAGCCAAGAGCAGGGCCTGCTAAACACTGGGGCATGAGGGTACACGGTTCCCTCAAACAAATGCTGTGCTCCCTCAAATCAAATCATTGCAAGCTTCGCCTACTTGGTTTCCTTCCTTTTGTGCTGTATATGTGCTAACTGTCTGTGATCGGAAGTCTGCTAAGCGACTTAAAAATGGCCACAAAGTGTAATTGTTTCATGGGACTCTGTAATTGGTTTAGTGTTGGAACATGTAATAGTTCTGGACTTAAAAATGTCAAATTAATGCTATTACGCTTACTTGCTGGTGAGTTTTAGCACCTTTAGAAATGGCCAATTTTGACTTCAGAAACTCAATAACCTGATGAGGTCAACATGGTAGATTGCTATTGTTTCCTTGGTTGCTGGGTGTTATTTTCCTTTGAAAGTTTAACGAATTACACAAAACAAAACAAATGGGATTGAACAAGCAGAGGAGTGTAATTTGCAGCAATCATTTAAATAATTCTGAGTTGTAAATGAAAAGAGCTGGGCATTTAACTAAAACTTTCCGGTCAGTTTATCGCCTTCTGCCTACACCCGGGCATCCGCCATTTTGTCCGGCCGAACCAGATAGTAATTCCCTATAGGCCGGTCCGACTATCCTTTTAAACGGGCTTCCATGAGCGTTTCCGACTACCAACTGCGACAAACTTCCACTAGAAAAACTTAAAAGTTTTCAGTGTCTTAATAGTTTACAAAATTAAGAGCTCTTTATTTTTAGTGTATTTTTTATTCTGGTGTAATTTTTTAGTATATATATATATATATATATATATATATATATAGAGAGAGAGAGAGAGAGAGAGAGAGAGAGAGAGAGAGAGAGAGAGAGAGAGAGAGAGAGAGAGAGAGAGAGAGAGAGAGAGAGAGAGAGAGAGAGAGAGAGAGAGAGAGAGAGAGAGAGAGAGATACATATATACACACACAGCTGGGCACTTTACCCTTTTGGGGCGGTCCGTCCTGGGTACCCTCCCTTCCGTCCTCACCCCTCCGTCCTTATTCACAAAAATATTTTGTCCTTCGACCCCATCCGTCCTCATCTTTTAAAAGCGCTTCCGTCCTTACATTCTGTCGATCCGCCGCCCCCCAAAAAAATAAAAAACAAACTGGGCACTCATAAACATTATATTAGTTGGCTCGACCTTCACCAGACCATAGCACCAAGGGGTGGGACTTGCTCTCAACACAAGAAGATGCGGATGAAGATGTGGCCGGGTTGTCGACCGGTGCTCATGCTCACAGTGGACAACGTCGTCTCTCTGTGGAGTTTTCCCCCAGAGTCGACCTTGTGACAGCGCTGCTGTTTTCAAACTTCTAACACCACCATCCCTTCATTTAGGAGCATGGTTACAAGTTCATGGTCACATTGAATAACACATATAAGCCACCGTGCCTCCACGGCTTACGCCAGTCACAGGGTGCTTGTACTTTGACATTGTACAGTATGTGATGCAATGCAGATATGTCGCACACATTTTAAAGGGAAATTAATTATGTGTTTTTCTACACAATTTTTGTTTATCCATGTCGTGTTTGCTGGCGTGGGGCGGTCACGAGCAATCGTCGACACTAGAGACATTGTCTTCACGACTCTGCTGGGAGGTTGCTGCAAAAACAGGTTACCGGTCCGCAGTGACTAGAGAAACTGCCCAAATGCTTCACGAACATCCTGCCAGTTTTTCTGAACTACAAAAAAGTCATATCCAAGATGGTCATGGATTAGCTGTGGCACACAAGTAAGTCACCGCTGGACTACAAATTGCTCCTGGGCACCTCCGGCCAAATCTTCAGGTCAGGCCACATGAGTAGGGAAGGTGTTCTGGACACGCAGCCCTTTTGGCTCTCTCTGACCCAAAGTTTCCGCTTTGCATTAGGACATGGACAGTGAAATTACTGGTTACAAATTCAGGCATCATCCTTCTGTGACACAGAGTGGATGCAGTGGATGGATAGTTGCATATGGTGTGCGCTGGCATGCAATTTGTTTTTGTACCCTTTGTAAAACAGGGTCCTATGCTCAGGTTTTTGGCGGGACACTATCGGGCCATTATGTGCCATGTTGTCGTGGCCTTGCCAGGACTGGCACTGGCCCTGTATATTCATGATTTAATACAATACCTTTCAATAAATATTTCACATTGGCGTCTCTATATTGTATTATTTAAGCCCTGAAGAAAATATTACTTCTGAGTGTGTAGTTGCTTTTGCTCGTTAGGATTTTTATTTTATTTATTTTATTTTTTTTTTTTTTTGCAGTGCAGTATAAAAAAAATGAATATTTACCATTTGACATTTGTTAGTTGGACCTTATGTCTTGTTCAGGCCATTCCTTATGGAAAGATGCAACCTGACGTACAAGAAAATGCAGTGCGGTAACCAGATCTATGATGATTGATCAATTTAAGTGGATAGTCATGCAGTGGCCACAGGTGGCCCATGATGTTTAACCTTGTAAAATTTTGAGTGTGCAATACTATTAATTCTGTATGGGAGTCATGTTCATTTTTTACGTTCGTTGAGGTTTTTTTTTTTTCTCATTCATTCTTGTTCAATGTGATGGTACCACGTTTTAATAATAGGAATGCCTTGACATGTTTTATTTGTATTTTTTTTAACTTCTCACCTTTATTTATCATTTATCTTTCATTTCTCACTTATTTACCCCTGAAGAGTCAGACAAAGTGGATGTCTTGTGTGAATAAATACATTTGTTTAAACTTGAATTGCAATCTCGTTTCCTTTTTCCTTGTTACCAGTTGACATTAAACACAATAATGCCCAACATAAGGGCTATTAATGAATTACAATAAAGTCTAGGATAAAGACTATTAATTAAAATAAAGCCCAACTTTAAGGCTATTACAGTGAAATGAGTCTATTACAATAAAAAGTAGAATGAAAGATAAGTTACGCTGCAATGAACATTTGTTAGAACACGCTAACAATAGAATGACAAACGTGCATAAAATGACTTTTGTATGGAGTTTCAAAGTACTTTCACGAGATAATAACAGTAGTGCAAAACGTCAGTTATAAAACAAAACCACTTTGGTCATTTAATGCCTTTGAATTCTTATTAAATTGAATTTAGAATGCTCTAAAATCAACATTTGAACAATATAGACACATAAGTGACATTTATTTTCGCTTTGGTTGGCACTCGTTTATCACGATGGTTCGGGCGTGCCCACTATCCGTGGCAGCCTCCGTGTGACAGGCAGAGATACTATCCACAATACTAACGAGGACCGCATGCTGTTAAGTTGGCTTACGGGAGATCAGGCATCTCCGCGGAAGCACTGGCAATGCTGCCAGTTAGGTGGTTTGACATCACTGTGAACAATCACTGCAGGAGGGTCCGTTTCCTGAGTGTGGTGGTTATCACGTTCTCCTAACACGCAAAAGATCACCTGGTGGAAACAGGTTTTTCTTCCGGTCAGTGAGCTTTTGTGCGAGTTTTGCCAGATTTTGTTAACTCATACAATACCAGAATATGTTAAAAAATTGTACTTGCCATCCATTTTTTGACAATTTTGACTCATTTTTGAAGGCCTACAGAAAATGGAGTTCTGTAACTTTATAAGCATGGACCCTACCAAAAGAAAGCTTTGATCCTCTTCTTTAATCAGAAAAAAAGTATGTCTCTACAATTTACCATTCTTTACTAAACAGCAGTTGAACATTGGTAAGTTTCTTGAAAATACTCGGTTCCAAGAAAATTCGGAGTGAGGCTGGGAGCTTTGCATGACTATGAGTACGGAAACTTCACAGTCCAAACGAACGGTTTGGACAGTTGTCACAAACCATCCCACCACTAGTTATGTTACTTAGCAGTATGTAAATGTTTACAATCACATGTTTTGTTACTGGTCCCAAGCCAGCGTTTGTATCGCTAGCGAAACTGTAAGGTTAACTTACCTGTCTATGGGTTATGTATGACGAATGAAGTTAGATGTTGTCGTGTCTTCATCTGTGATGTGCAAATCGTGCAGATTGCAATCCTATTTTTGTCAACTTTTTAAATGAATGGTTCTCGGAGTTGCTCCAACGCTGTTGGTGTTTACGTCATCACTTCACAACAAGTGACACCAATTGGGTTGCCAGGTTGGCGTAAATGAACAAAAACCCTCTTTTTTTTTCTGTCTTGCTTTCCTTCCAAAAAAGACAAACGGTGCTAAAATGCAGATTTCAAACTATAAACAAGATGACTTGTCAAGGCATGTAGTTAAGTCAAATACAAGTCAAGTCACTTAGATACCAAGTCCCAAGTCAAGTCATGTATTTGGTAAGCAAGTCGCAAGTTCCAAAGTAGCAACCCGAGTCTAACTCGAGTGAAGTCATATGACTCAATTCCCTCAAGTCTGCTTACTCCTGTAGCGATAATGGTCAATTATTTTTTTAATTAATTAACAGCGGCTTGAGTTTACTGCCAGTAATGAATTGAATGAATGCTAGCCTGTTAGACACAACTTTAATTAATACCTTATTTGGGTCCCTCAACATCCAACGGCGAAATGCAACTGTCTGTGGTGGTAAAATGTGCTATGCTTTGTAGAATTAATTCAATTTGAGTGCATGTGGGAAGAAATACATTCAACAAAGTAACTTTTTGCGGTAATTTTAAAGTAACAGTAGTCTTACTACTTGACAAAAAAAACGCATCAAATTACTAATCAATTCAAAATTTGCACATTTCGGAGTAACGCGCTGCATGTAACATGTTACATCACTGAGAAGAACACATTGTAATTCAAAGTTGTGTAAACTAATGAATCTAGATAATGCAAGATGAGGACTGTAATGACATATGAAACACAAATATAAAACACATTGCAATACCTCATAGGGTTCACCTCAAAATCGCATTAACAGGAGGTTTCATCATTTAATTGTTGTTGCATTCACACAAAGATGACATTTGTAGCTTCTGTGGTTGCCCTGACATGTGACCATGTCATCAGAATGTGAATCTCCAAAGTAGGGGTTGGGGGTCACGCCCCAGTCCTGTTGGAAGAAGACTGTAAAAAGGAGTCTTTGTTGTTCTAATGGAATGGCGAGTCTGGGAAACTGTCAATAAGTGTTACACTCCCACCTCTGGTTTTTAATGAGTACTGAAATAGAGAAAATGGCTTGGCTCATTCTCAGAGTAAATGGCATCCTCTTTACAGGTGCAGACTTGTGAGAAACAGAAAAAGTCAGGCTGAAATTGTGTCGAGTATGCAACGCGCAGAAGCGTCAAATTGCTCTGTGAAAAAAAAACTGACGCAAATTTGTATCCTCCAACAGACAAGCCCAGAATAGTCTTGAATTTTGAGGACATTTGCAACATTGAACGAACCTTAACAAACTCTGACGTGAACGAGACATTCACTGCCTTGGAAAACACTCGCAATTGTTTGCCGCTCAGTGGTATAGGCGTTATGTGAAAGCCATCATTGGTATGTTGATGCTGGTAAAGACTGGATTGAAACATTTGCATTTGTCTAAAAGCTTCCACATTTTATTCTTGTAAATTAGGACAGTTTTAAAGAGGAAGTGACATTCGAAGCAGCGTTGTGTGTGTTTGTGTTGGATTTGGGCATCTTATGGGCATTGTGCATATCTCTCTCATAGCCTCGGGTCACTTTTTTGGGGCATTGAGACATTTACGACAGCCCATGCACCATGTGCCATTAGTTGTTCATGACCAAGTCTTGAGCTGCCTATTTTGCTATTAGCTGCCTATTTTGTTGAGATTCATGGCGTTATTAGAACTGTGAAATTTTGACCAATTTAACTTCCTCGTGTCTGAAGAAAGAATTTTTTTTGGTTTGTTTTATTTTTTTTACTACTGGGATAATTCCAAGGTTACATCTGTAATTACTCCCAGAGGAAAGGAGGGTCAGTCTATCTTAACTTAACTTTGACCTCAACAACCTTGGCTATCTTTTGTCAGCTGTCATTTAACACCTACTGGTCTGACCTTCATCCTCAGCTATGTCCACTATAATCATGATTAGAACTGACACAGGCACACCAGACAAGAGGCTTGCCTTCATTTTTCTGTTGTGCATTGTCATCATCAGTGGGTCAATTGGAACTCACGATTTATCACCACAATTGGTTCCTATAAATGTTGGGTGCAATATGCATTTTCCCCCATTTTCAATTTTACAGTTTGAAATGACATTGTTGTGTTGGAAGGTAACAATGAGGCTCTGCACAATTACAGTTACAGTAGATGCTGAATATTTATGAGAGAAACATTGTGGATAGCATCATTGTGGGTGTTTGTGGGAGGTACAATACATGACAGTAAATCTAATGTATGTACTGTATAAGGTAAACAAATACAAATTATCAAGGGTGCATATATTTTTTTTGTCATGCGGTACTCGCATGAGTACCAGGAGATTGTCTTTGGTACTCACTAGTGGTCCAACGGATCACAAAAGTCACGGTTCGGATCGGTCATGGATTTTGAGTCACAGATCGGATCGTTTTTTTATACGAGCAAACAAATAAAAAATAAAGAAGCTAAATAGAACTTTGTCTTCATTTATTTTATAAAATGCTTTTGCCCATTAAAAAAAGAAAAAAAAACTCCTATTATCTAACATGGACATTTAGGATTTAAGAACACAATTTAACCCAATTTTGTAAGTGGTACAGTGTATACATTTCAAGGTATCCTGCCAGACATTTTGAACTGAATGTTTTCTTACAATTATTAGGCAAACGTGTTGTTATAAATTAAATGAAGACAACGTTTCAACTTCCTCTACTGAATGTGGACTAATCACGCTGCCTTACTGTGAACGCGCAGTTTTTTTCACCAACTATTCTGCGGATCGTGCCCATCCTGAACCGATGCTTGATCCTTACCAATCAACGATGATTCGTTCCACTGCACCACTAGTTTTTTTGTTTTTTTTTTACCACTAGTTTGTACAGGACAGGTACGCAAAGTGCGTCGTGACGCAAATGACGGTACAGTGATTTCTGTTGCGCATGCGTACCACTTATGTGCACCCCTGCAAATTATCCATTACTGTTTATGAATGCAACTACAATGCAATGTTCCATTCTGCGATAGCAATTGGCTATTAACTCATTCACTGCCAGACATTTTAAGACCCTCTTTTACCCTAACGCTTGAAAATTTTTGAAAAAATATATGTGTAAGTTCCTGGGATGGAATGGCTGGAGAAAAGACAAATAAATACATCAATGGCAGTGAATGAATTAAATATCAAGCAGAAACAATTGTGTTTTGGGACTTCAAAGTCTTGCCAAAAATGTAAGACAATGTTTGTGTTTGATTATTGCCACCACCCAATAGTTATAATTTTAATAGCAACATCTGTTTTTCAGACACAATAAATAGGTCGTCAACTTGGGTTTCATTCATTTTAATTTGGCTCACAGTGAAAGGTCCTGGGGGAAGTTTCATCCTGTCTTTTTATCTTTAATGATCGCAATATTATACTACAAAGTAACAACCAGATGACTGCATGTTCTCAGTTGAGCTATTTAGTGGATGCCAGAAATATCGAGACACGGCCATGGAGCCTTATTCTGCCCGATGCAGAAGAAGATCTAATCCAGGGGTTCGCAATTCCAGTCCTCGAGGGCCGGTGTCCTGCCCGTTTTCCATCTCTCCCTGATGCAACACACCTGGTTCAACACCCCGGTACCGGTCCGCGGCCCGGTGGTTGGGGACCTCTGGCCTAACGGACCTTCTGTTCTGACCTGTCAGTTACCTGCGCATCCAGATACGCAAATCACACAAAAACGATCTTGATTTTTGCGCTGGTGCAAGACTCATTTAACTTGTTTGGAAATTCGGCAGACTATGAGACGCCATGCTGGGCATTTTGGCGGAAAAAGACACTCACACGCACCCGGCGTACCTGATGATTAGGTTGCTATTATCGGCCATCAGGTCACCGTCCAACACTGACACACAGTGTTCGTATGTGCAGTGCTTCGCTCCATTATGAGAGTCCTCTGTGTGGGAGGGGCTCTTTGAAAAAAAAATTGTCAATAACACAGTTTAAAATCATACTTCGCAAACTAAAATGGTTAATCTCAAGAAGTATTTGCATTGGATGCTCATGTATTTATCACAATGTGGTTTTCAATAATGTTAAATTTTATATTTAACTATTTAATCATCTATTTATTTATGAACTGCAGTTTGACATTTTCAGTACTTCTAATTGGAGTTTCAGCATCACTCAATGTAAAGCCGCATCTCCCGCAAGTGACGTTGTATGATAGTCCGTAGGGGTGTAATAAAAACCGGTGTGAAGCGGAAAATCATTTTTGGATTTTAAAAATGTGAGGGAATCGAACCGAATCGAAGCTTTCCACTTTGAAATATACCGAGATTCATATCGAATCGTGTTTTATTGGAGGAGTATATCTTAGAAGGACATGCCACATTTACAGGAATGAGAAGTTCATTCAAATGTATATACAATGACAACAAAATAGTAATTGCATCATACCCTCTCTAACTACGACATACCATAACAAATCGAATCGTAATCCCATTATGTGGACCCGACTAAATTGTTCCACTTTCAAATCGAACCGTCCTTGGATCGTTTCGCACCCCACATATCGCAAACCATATGGAATTGTCTTTTCTGGAGAGATGCACACCCCTGGTGGTCTATGAACACACCGTATCTCAGTAAGTGAATGTGTCACAGATCTGATCTCAGGGATGAATCATAAATTAATAGACAAAGCACTGATTGATTCGGAAAGGTGAATCTTTTTAACCAGTCATTTTTAATGAATGAATTCTTGGGTTTCTGTGCAGTTGAAAGACCTCCATTTTCGTAACTACTCCTAATAAACCTGATTATTGTGGTAAAACATTTAACCATAACTCATGTCCCATCTCTTCACAAACAGTTTGTTAATATGTGTCAAGGAAATTTTAATTTGAGTTTAACTCCATAACAGTCTGAAATATACTTTGTAATATATATCAGTACACAGTGCTTGGAAGCTGAGGCAGTTACTGGAGAACTTATTGCAATGATACGTTTAATTTCAGAGAGTTAAATTTACCAGCCTCTCAGACAGTCATATTGATGAAACCTTACGGCTGTTGGGAAGATTTGTCAATGCAGTAATTCTTTGATACAGTTTTCCTCCTTGTTTTTAATCTAATGACCAGTGAGTGTGTTAAGATTGTAATGTAGTTTCTTCTTGCGGAATCTTTTAACTCAACACCAAACCTGGAGAACATGGTCATAATTGATCACTGGGAGCCTCCAAGCAGGTAACTACAAAAGCATGAATTACTATTACTAGACTTTCAAATAAATGCCACCATAATTACTATTTATTTTTTTATGGTATGATTGGAAACCCTGAGTATAAGAGTTTGGACTGTATGCAAATGTAGGCAGTTATGAGGCTTTATAATACAGCCCGTGTGGTGCTATAATAGTAGTGCTGGAAGGAGCCTCCCTGAGGACTAGAATCACCTCGTTTCCCGGGTGCAAAATACTCTGAGAAACCCTTAACAACCCTGGAAACAAGCGTTCACAGTTAGCATACTGCTGAATGTCAAGACAGTGAAAGGGGGATTGAGAGACACTGCGGGAGAGTATTGCTCTGTACATTGGTATTCCCTGAAGCAAGATGGACTTATTTATTGCACTCTTGTGTGGTGGCCACTTACAGCAGCTGGAAAGTTGAGGTTCAATTAAATGCTACATTACCAGGGTCAAAGGTTGATTGTCATAAACAAACATTCATGCAACCTTTTGTTTTTGCTCCCATTTTTCATGAGCTGGACTCAACGTTCAAAACCTTTTTCTACATACACAAAAGGCCATTTCCTTCAAATACTGATCCCAAATCTGCCTGAATCTGTGTCAGTGAGCATTTCTCCTTTGTCGAGATAATCTATCTCACCTCACACGTGTGGCATATCAAGATGCTGATTAGACAGCATGATTATTGCACAGGTGTGCCTTAGGCTGGCCACAATAAAAGGCCACTTTGAAAGGTGCAATATTTCTTTATTGTTCCAGAGCATTCCAAACATCCTTAATGGGTGACATGTCCGGTGAGTATCCTGGCACTGACACGGTTTCTGACAGTTTGTGCAGAAATTTTTGGTTATGCAAATCAATTGCTGCAGCAGCTGTCCGGGTGTACGGTCTGAGACGATTTTGGAGGTGAACATGCTGGATGTGGAGGTCCTGGGTTGGTGAGAATACACATGGTCTGTGGTTGTGAGGTTGGTTGGATGTTGTTGGATTTGCACAGCTTACACCTGAGATGCTGTCTCATGAGGTAGACCCCAGCCTCTATTGATCTTGTATTTAGGGCCTGTTCTTGTGCTGACATGATTAGCGCCTCCATGCTGTCTTTCAGTCCAGCCTTGTCCAGCCACTGGTATTCTCGGTTTTCTCGATGTTAGCCACTTCTTCAGTTTGATGGTAGTACATGCCATGCAGGGGCTTGTTTATTTGCCCACGATAAATATCCATCTAGCCATTTAGCAAATTAATCTTTTAAATGACATATATATATATCGCCAGCCAGGGCACACAGAGACACACCCAGTCAAACAACTACTGTATTCACACCTCACTATTTTGAGTCTACTATTAACTTTGCAAACATGCTTTGGGAATGTGGAAAGGAAGTCTTAGGAGAAAACCCTAGGAGAGTGTTTGAACCCCAACTTCAAATCTGTTCGGAAATTACACTTCATCAAGATTTATTTTCTAATCTTTTAACAAAATGCTATCTTCTTTGCTTGGAAACTCAGAAAACTACATTGAAAAATAAATAATCTTTTTTGATCTCATTCCAGGGTGGCATGGTGGGGGACTGGTTAGCACATCCGCCTCACAGTTCAGAGGTCGTGGGTTCGATCCCGGCTCCGGCCTCCCTGTCTGGAGTTTGCATGTTCTCCCCTTGCCTGCGTGGGTTTTCTCCGAATACTCCGGTTTCCTCCCACATTCCAAAAACATGCATGGTAAGTTAAGTTGATTGGACTCTGCTGGAATAGCCTCCAGCACGCCCCGCGACCCTTGTGAGGCTAAGCGGTATCGATAATGGATGGATGGATGGATCTCATTCCACAGATGTTTGCTGATATTATAGTCAGGGGCCTCAACAAGTTCATCCACACCAAAACAACAACCGTTACAATTATTGCTAACTATATTAAAACTCTTTTTATAATGAAAAAAATACAGTAAATTTAAAAAGTCTTTAGGAAATTGTATACACTTTTTAAGCATTGAAATCTTTGAACATTGAACAGCATATTGAAACGAATTGGGTTGTCTGCGTTGTGGTCAGATTTGTGTGTTGCTGAGTTGTTATGTTTCCGAGATTCATGAATGCATCGTACGGCAAGCGAGTGGAGCAGCGGAGAAAGAAGAGCGCGAGTAGTTGTACTTGGATTAATAAAAACGTGATAATTAAAGTACGTCTGACGGCATGTTCCTGGAAGACGCTACAATATGATAAATCGTATTTAAGTTTGACGTTTTTGCTCCCTCATCTAAGAAACATTCACAGTCTGATGATGCCGTGCATGTTAGACGTGCTATCTGCAACATAGCAGCCAATCTCACGTAGCAATGTCAGCACAAAACTTTGGGACTCCTCCACGTACCTTTCCCCATCGGCGATTTTAACGGGAAAGCCAGAATGTTCCCAAACAGGAGACCGCAGTGTACGGGGGGACCTTCGAGCTCTGGCTCTTTTCTGGCTCTCTCTTTTGTGACGCTACCCTCCTCTCCTGCGTGCAACAGTCAGTAGCGCCCGTGCGTAAACTCGCACTAATAAGTGGACCGAATCGAACATGCCATACAGAAACATATTAATACACCCATGTGTAGCGTTACACCCCTACTGCATAGTATACCTTGGAATCGGTATCTGATCATCAGTGTTTAATTTCCTGTTCCGGGGCAGCCAATCAACCCCTTTGCATCTACTGTATCTTTGTTGTTGTTATTTGAAGTTGACTAAGCGTGAGACATTGCAGCAGTGCCACAGATGGTCTTCTTGGGGGTCATTAACTCATTCCCAGGCTTTTATTAGCTTTCTAATGGATCCTGGTTACAGTGTATGAGAGCACTGATTATCTCCCATTGGCTATGGCGACTACAAGTGTGTGCTCAGACTGTTGCAAGTGTGCGCACAGTTGCGTAGGCTTACGGTCGCCCCAGAGGCCTCCAAATAAAGGAGGCAGGAAACATAAGAAAGCAGGGCAGCTAAAGACTTCCCTTCGACTTCTCTCCCAGGAGACAAAAACAATAACACTGCCACTCAGCTCATGGAAGATTTTGCTCAATTGATAGTCCTATCTTAAACTTAATACAGCTCCGGCATTGTGCAAAAAAAAAATTGATTGGCCATTTATATCAAGGTGTAATCTCCTCATAATATGGCTGCATATACATATATATGTATACACAGGGGTGCACATAACTGGTACGCAGGTACGCATCTGCAACAGAAATCACTGATGCGTACTGTCATTTGCGTCACAACACGCATTATATGTATATATATATATATATATATATATATATATACATATATATATACATATATATATATATATATATATATATATATACACACACACATACATTTTTTTTTTAATTAAGATTGGTTGCTCAAGAAGTATGAGTGTGATTTCATTCTTATCTGGTTTAATGCTTCAGCGTAAACATATTCATTATTTGGAATAAAACAGCATGGTTACAAACAATAATCATAACAGTTCTTAAAATGTTTCAGTAACCTCTTCTTGCAGGGCAAATTGCACATTTCTTAACTTTTTCGTCCTTAGTTTATCTTAGGATCAACATTTTTTTTTTTTAACTCCACTTCTTTCCAGTGTAAATCAATACCATCATATTGTTGGTTAGATTAATTTCCTTTTTTGGGTTGGGACGATGGAGGGGATTATGTCATATTTTGTTTAGTACGAATGTTCAGTGTTGCTGTGCAGATGTGAATAATGCATGAAATGTTTTCATGGTCTGAAGAGTTGAGTTCATCTTAATAGGGAAGATTTTTTTTCTCATTCTCACAATGTTAAGCATTAACATATACAGTAATGTCCATCTATTACTACGTAGCATCTTCATAAGCAGCTCAAAATGTGTAATTTATGAGACAGAAATGTGTTTTTACAAAAGCGTCGTAAATAGATCGAGTTGGTGTGGCTAGCAGTGTGTAATTAATGTTCGGAAATTCCACCAAGCCAACATCAGCAGAGATGAGTAGAGAGTAGAGATGATCTTGACTGTTTCCATGGTGATACACTATGACTGACAGTCATGACAATGACTCTCCTAATGAATGTGTGTAAGCCAGGAAATGTTACAGACAACATTATTTTGCAATGTCTTCCAGTGGATACCACAGGAAATACGATAATTAGTTATTTTAAATGATAGAAAATAGTACTAGCATATTACCTTTTGCAGTTTACAGGGCCTTTGAATGTCATCATCGCCAAAGAGATCACTCCTTTTTTTAAATTAAATTGAAATTTTGAAATTAGAAGCCGATAAGAAATTGTTCAATTATTTTTCAATATATTTTAAAGCGGAGTAGTGGTAACAAATAACACATTGCAGTATCTCATATCTCAGTGTTGCGAGAAGTGAAAACAATTTGCAAGGAACATGAGGTTCACACGCATGATTTACCTTTGCGGGCCACATAAAATGCCGGATCTGGCCCCCGGGCCTTGCGTTTGACACATGTCCCTTAGAAGCATCCCAGAAACATAGTGGAGTTCTGACCTCTGTACTTACTCACTGCCTCCTTCAGGACATAGATACACATATAAGTACCATGTTTCCTTTTGAAGCCAAACTGCTCATCAGCAGTGACAACATAATGCTGAAATCTCTCCAGCATGATTACCTCCAAAACCTTCGAAATCACACTAGCCATTGCAATAGGCCTCCTATAAATGTCAATACAGGAAGTCCCCATTTTATGAACAAGTTCAGTTCCTACACTGGCGATGTAACACGAATTTCCGCGTGTCGGATTTCACAGTTAAAGTCGAAATTTACGTCAAAATACTTTGTATAAAAAACGAAAATACATTAAAATAAAAAGCATAAGATGCTATACTTAGCATTACTGCTGAGGTGGATGGAGAAGGAGGAGGGCGAAAAAGGTAAAGATACTGCCGCCGTGCAAACAGATACGATCCAGGAACTCTGCGCATGCTCAACCGCAAGGAATGCTGGTCTTTGTAGTACAGCAAGTGCTTGTATACGGAAGTGCGTTGTTTGGCGTGCAACCCACCACAAATACACAAGCAGAGGTAAACAAGCTCAGAGACGCAGCACAAAAGCACACTTTTGGAGCAAGGAGGAAACCGGCTGCTTCATTACTGCGGTGAGTGACATGAATATCAGGTGTTTTATTGACAGTTGAAAGTAACACGCGGAAATGACATCCATTTGAGTCATGACGTCGTGCGTTGCCGTACACAGTGGGTTATTATCAAATACCGGAGCAACTCTGTCCGCTCAATCGTGTAAATGGGTTATTCAGAATGTGTCGGAAATTGGAATTTTAACCCGAATCTTGACTGCATGTAAACGTAGTCACTATGATACTGGGGACAAAATGGCGGAGGCACGGGCGTCGTAAAGTCGAAACGTCATACGTCGTATGTCGTAATTTGAGGACTTCCTGTACAGTGGTACCTCTACTTACGAACGTCTCTTCATACGAAATTTTCAAGTTACGAAACGCCTCAACAGGAAAATATTGCCTCTTGTTACGAAAGAAATTTCAAGATACGAAAGGTAAAATTAGAGTATAAGCTGCCACTCGCAGCTCCGGAGTTTCCTGAATGCAACATACTCATAGCTGCTTTGCCATTGGCTAGCCTAGCATCTTCCTGGCATCCCATTGGCTAAGAAGGACCTCTACCGTATGTGTCTAAATGTGCAGATAGACAGGTAGATAGATAGATATGTGATAGATACTGTATGTATATGTAGCGTCCTCGTCAGTTGCCCCTCGGGCCATGAGGTGTCCTGATAATTTTACATGAATTAGAAACGAGGAAAATAAAAAAAAAGGAGAAAATCAGGTTTTTTAGTCCATACAAACAAAGTAAGAGATAATAGAAAAGTATGAAAAGGGGACGGTTGGGCACGGTGGTCGACTGGTTCGCACGTCTGCCTCACAGTTCAGAGGTCCTGAGTTCGATCCCGGCCCCCTGTGTGGAGTTTGCATGTTCTCCCCGTGCCTGCGTGGGTTTTCTCCGGGTACTCTGGTTTCCTCTCAAATTCCAAAAACATGCATGGTCAGTTGATTGGACACCCTAAATTGCCCCTAGGTGTGATCGTGAGTGTGTGTGATTGATTGTCTCTGTGTGCCCTGCGATCGGCTGGCAACCAGTTCGGGGTGTCCCCCGTCTACTGCCCGAAGACAGCTGGGATAGACAGTTGGTGAGGCCTGCTGAGCATTATAGTATTAGTTTGGGTGACAAACTGTTAAAAGAAAGTGTTAAAATTACATTAAAAACTAATTTGGCGGAGATGGGTGTTTTGGTCTCAAGTCAGGAAGAGCCCCCTCCCATTTTGTCGTTCTCTGAGCAGATGCAGGGTTTAACGTTTGAGCAACAAAAAGAGCTTTGACATGACCAGTTACATCACGAATTACAAATGAAGAAGCAGATTGAAATAGAACGGATTCGGCAGGAGAAGGAGACTGAGAGAGTTAGGTTGGAATTTGAGCTGAGTCGATTGTCCCGGAATACAAAAACGAGTGAGCGACACGATGAGCAGGATCAGAGTCATTGTGATATAAATAATTTGCATCTATTGCCGCAATTTAATGACAGAGACCCGGATTCATTTTTTGTTTTGTGGCGGAGGCAAGAGGTTGGCCTGATTCAGACTGTGCGCTGATGTTGCTGCGTGTCCTGACAGGCAAGGCGCAGGAGATATATTCTTCACTGAGCGCCGAGGATAGCTGCAGTTATGAGAAGGTAAAGGCGGCTGTCCTGAAAGCGTATGAACCCGTTCCGGAGGCTTACAGGTAGCGATTTAGGTCATGGGAGAGACTTTCTGGTCAGACGTTTGTGGAGTTTGCCAGAGATTTGTCGATGCATTTTAAACGTTGGCTGACTGCCCTCTATGTCACAACTTTTGGCGATTTGTGTGAGTTGTTGATTTTGGAACAGTTTAGAAACGTGCTCGCATCGCAGCCTTTGTGAATGAAAGAAATAGCAAGACTGTATCCCAGGCTGCTATGATAGTAGATGAGTTTGAGCTGCTACAGAAAACGAGTTTTTGTGACTTCCGGGAGTGCGCTCCTCTTCGTAATGACTTGGGCTCACGGGAAAGGCATCCGTGAGTTCCCGTGGCGCCGATGCATTCAGGGACGGTCGGGTTTGTTAAAACGGCAACTGAAACACAACGTGGCTTTGATAAAGGTTGTGTTTGCCACTATTGTCATCAAGCTGGGCACTGGAAGGCTGTCCTATTTTGCAAGCCAGGACTGAAGTGGCAGGGGTCCAATGTAAAGCCTGCAGTAACAGCAGTGCCCATTGCTATCCGCACTCTTGTGGATAGGGTCTCTTGTGTCTGACATCTGTGGGCCCGATGTTTTGGCTGCGTATGCACCATTTATTAGAGATGGTTGTGTGTCTTTGGTAGGCAGTGAGCTGAGGGTTCCAATTAAAATCCTGAGGGATACGGAAGCCCATGATTCTTACATGGTGGCTTTGGTGTTGACATTTTCTGACCAGACTGACACAGGTGACAGTATTCTCAGCCGTGGGATGAGTTTGACTCTGCTGCCCGTTCCGCTGCACAAGGTGGTCCTTGAATGTGACCTGGTGCAGGGTGAGGTGTCTGTTGGGGTTCGGCCAGCGTTACCCATAGATAGCATTCATTTTATATTGGGTAATGGGTTGGCTGGTGACCGGGTTGGCCACAGTCAGTTCCTTTACCTTCGGCATGTGATCCATTGGATGTTCTGTCCATGGTTCTGTCTTCACCAAGTTCCACGAAATAGTTCCAACTTTTGTGCTTACACGTGCCATGAGGAAGGCAGAGGCTGTAGAAATAACAGTGATGGTGGCGTGGTTCCTGTGGAGGTCCCACCACTGTCTGATTTCCCTTTGGCTGTATCAGCGAGTGAGCAAGTGAGCTGATTCAAGAGCAGCAGAGTGATCCTTCATTAAAGCGACTGTTTGGTCATTATTTTGCCAGCAGTTGCAGTGAACGCTGTGGCCACTGGCTATTATGTGCAAGATGGCTTGTTGTTCAGAAAATGGACCACCTTGGCCCTGATTCGGTGGGGCAGACTCTTTTTCAGTTGGTGGTTCCCGCTATAAAACGTCCCATGGTGCTGAAGGTGGCTCATGATGAGGGTGGGCACTTCGGTGTCAGGAAAACATATTTGCGTCTCTTGATGTATTTTTTCTGGCCACATATGAAAAAAGACGTGTCTGCGTGTATCAAAACCTGTCATGTGTGTCAGTTAACAGGAAAGCCGAACCAGTCTGTGAAGCCTCCTCCTGTGCAGCCAATACCAGCTGATAGCTGGAAGAAGAGGAATGGCATCATTCGAAGACTGACTGCCAACTCAGTCAGAGAAATCTTTTATGGACAACCGTCAGAATCAAGTGGGAACAAGGGAAGAGTTGAAGAGTTTGCGCAGTACCTGTGAGAGGGCATGAGAGCAGCTCAGAGACAAGGAGCGAGCGCTGGCCGCAGCACATGCTGAAAAACGGACGCTCAGACTGCAGGTGGCATCTTCACAGGAGGCCAACAAGGCCAAAATTGCTGAGTGGGATCTGATGATCGGTGAACTTGAGCGTCTGCTAGACTGCATGGGAACGGGAAAAAGCCAACTCCACCAGAAATCGCAGGAATGTGAACGCCGTGTGGGGGTGTAAACATTATGAGCTCAAGTTGCTGACAAAGACATGTTCATATCAGAGCTGCTGGACCGGACTGCATTGGTGCTGTGTGCGGTTGTTCCTCTCCATTCTCTTAATCTGCTACTCAGGTACCAGGGTTGCTGAGAGTGGGTGGGGATGGCTGCACGGCTCATGGGTGGGCCAGTGTGAACAATGGACCGGAGGGGATGGGTAGTGTTTATTTATTTATTTTTTTGATGGTGTTTGGGTAGGTGCTCCTTTGGAGCCCTATTTTTGTATGGGGGGTCTGACGCCCGTGTGGGGGAGTAACACCCGGGCTATTGCAACTGGTACCCTGTGCTTTTTGCTGAGGTGCTATGTCATCAGGGACAATCAGGAAAATGCGGAACACCTAGCTGACCACTCCACTCCACCCCTATATATCTGCTTCAGTGACCTGTGGTGGCTCTCCTCCTGGCCTCCATCTGTTGCCTTTTGTTTAGTTTCTTTGGTTATTTTCTGTTGTACCTGTCTCTAGTTACATTAAATTACTTATATTTACTTTCAAAAGCGGTGTCCTCCTATAGTTTGTCATGGCCGTTGAGCCAGGTTATGACAATATATATATATATATATATACACACACACACTGTGGCATTTTTGCCGTAGAGACAGAAAATAATGTCAAAGCGCCACAAAGAAATCAATGCATGCTGCATTGTTCGTCTATTCATATACGTATAAGTTAATGGCCAGATGCCTGACGCGCATACAAGTACTTCCTGTACTCAAGAGACTATAACATCAAGATCCATTATGGATAGAGCATGCACAGAACACAAAAAATGTGCCTTTCAATGAAAGTATTCCGATTAGTGTTATACTATCAACGATATTGGCCATTTTATATCAGAATAACAATATTCTAATTTTCAGTTATTCTATAAAAAATACATACAATACAACACACCATGACTGCATACCTTTTCCCACTTTATTTTGAAGTAACATTAAACAGACCTGTTTCAAATGATTAATGCATGTAGTAGTGCTGCTGTATAAAATTATCAAATGTAAACAGAAGCAAAATAGCCTATCGGTACATATCAATCTAAACGAGGCATAAAAATTGTTTCTGACAGAAATTGATTAAAAAAACTAAAAACATGAGATTTACTGTAATGTAATTTGAGAACATTTATTTTACATATCTCAAAAGTCAAAATCAAAATGCAGTACAGTATCGTGAAAACAAATCACATTTGTAATATATACATTCAATATACTATGCATCCATTTTCTCAATCGCTTATCCGCAATATTAATTGTAATCTTGTAGGCCACTCCTCCCATCTGATGTATGTGATGCCGTGACATTTCCTGTTTTGCTGTGTGTGGAGCATTATTTTGTCTTCATTTTCTCTCCAGACACGTATTAAATTGCCTGCTCATTTGCTGATCAAAGTTGGATACGCTCTGCATTATAACACCGTTTCAGCGAGACCTCTGTGACATGTACTCAGTCTCCATCCATCATCCATTCTACTTCTCCTCAGGAGGGTCGCGGGACTCAGTCACCAAGCACTTTTAATTCCTATCTTTCACGATGACATTGTTAGCTTAGCAATTAGCAGGGCTCCTCCGGCTTTCCCTCTGATAATTACTCCTTGTAAACCCTTTGTGAGACCGATAATTGTAGGAAGTGTAACTTATTCGCCGCCATGGAGGCCGTGACTGCTGAAATAGGAGCGAACAGCAACGTGTTTAGCAGGCAGTAGTAGCCAACCTAAGATCGTTGTTATAGTTGCTTTCGTTAGCTGTGGCTGCATCTCGCCTCAATCCGCTGACTACCCAGCTGCAGGTGACAAGTGAAGCTTTTTGGGACGTCTCCGCCGTTCAATAATCAGAAAAACTAAAAAAAAAAAAAATATATTGATTCTTAGTGTTTTTATGACTTTAAATAAAAACTGTTATGCTTGTATATTTTGAAGATGTACAGAGCATGCCATGGGAGCGTTTTTTGTTGTTGTAAATCATTATTAATAATTACGTGTTTGTTGTTCTTATTCTTTCTCAATGCAGTAGTATTTTTTATTTGCAATCACCCACCAGGTTATTTGTTCATTTTCATTGACTCTTAGATTTTATTTTGCACCATAGTTTTGTTATGTACGGTGAATATGTGTTATGATTCACTTCCCTGTATTGTTGTTCAGTCCATCACCAGCTGGCAGCAATCCGGCATAAGTGAAAGTGAGAGCTTTTTGCTCACCAAAGAAAACTGTATTTGATGTGCTAATTACATGCAGGTTGCTGCAGATGACTAATGCCAATAACACAATAGTAGAAAAAGGGACATGATGAAATTTTATCTATCGTCTTTGCGATATATATCGTCATATCACCCAGCTCTAATTCCGATACATGTTTATATTACCAAATATTTGGGTTAGAAGAGGTACCCCAGCGGTCTTCATGTTTTTAAAAACCCAAATATGAGCATATTCTGAGGGCTACTTTGCGGGAGTTTACATTGCCTTTCAAAACCAAATATTGCTATTTGGTTTTTGATTGGGTTATTGAGTACATGTAAACAGTCAATGTCTGCAGTTTGCTTGCCTAAGTACAGTGGTGGGCAATTGTAGTCCTCGAGGGCCGGTGTTTTCTGCCTGTTTTCAATCTCTCACTGCTGCAACACACCTGATTCAAATGATCATATAATGAGCAAGGTCTGCAGAAGGTGGATAACGATCCTGATCATTTGAATCAGGTGGGCTGCAGTAGGGTGATATAAAACATCCCTCGAGGACCGGAATTGCCCACCCTTACTTTAGTATGTACCAGACAACGTTTTACCATAGAGAATGACCATGACCATGGTTCTCACTCATCAAACAATGCGCATCTGGAAGAATATTCAAATATTCCTATAAATGTACTTTTAAACCTTGATCCTAGAAGAACTGAAGCTGTTACAGCTGCAAAGGGTGGACTGTCGTCATAATAAAATCAATGGATTAAGAATGAGATGTCTCTTAAGTTAATATGCTAGTCAAAGCAGGTGAACATGGGCGATTCTAGGATCAGATGTTTTGGGGTGCTGACACTTTTAGTGCCAGAGCTCATCCAGTAGAGGGGCATTCAATCGGCAGGGGGCTGTTGGGGGCTTCACATTTGAGCACTCAAAAAATGTGCACGCATGCACACACACGCGCACACACCCCCCTACAAACACACGCTTGGCTCTGGCTCAGCCGAGAAGAGATGGGAGGGATTGTGTGGATGGAACCATTTGTGAGGCATTGGACGGTACTGTATTTTGAATTGATAAAATACTGTATTTCTAGTAAGAACTGTGTGGTGTTAACACTTTTCAAGGTTGTTTAAGTTCATACAGTAAACAAAATCTTTCGCTCTTTCAAATTTTGAGTGTGCTTGGATTTTTCTTTAGGGGTGCTCAAGCACCCCCAAAAATGGGCCAGACACCTATGCAGGTGAGCGAATACTTTTGGCAATATAGTGTAAACTTGCGAAGCTTATCAGTGCTATGTAAAGTGGAGAACCGTGCCATAATTTCTCAGTGACTTAATCAAAGTTCTTATTGGCGAGGAATAACATATTGTTAGCGCCACAACAAACAGAGGAAAAAGGATTAGTGGCTTGTGGTCACTGCTGTGAATGCATTTGGTTAGACAGGGAGGACAGTAAGCACTGTTTTTATTATTATTTTATCTTTCTGATTAGAAAGTAGATGTCAAAAACGAATTATGGCCCATCAACACAGTGTTGCTGCTAGTTGTAGGGGAAAATAGTCATGCATGGTCTCTGGATGCTCACTCTCTCCTAATTCTTGCAACTAGTCCATCTACAGCGCCTTGTAGCAGTGTTAGGAGTGCCTCAATGCAACATTACACACAAAGGTCCCTGCAGTATTGATATGCTTGTATGGCAAATCAGACTGATTAGTTTACTGCACATCTTGGCATTATGATCGCGTCAGTCGGATCCATCTCAATCAATAAATCAATACAAACAATTCGTCCCTGTGAGGAATCAATCAATCAAAACACTATTTATCCCTTTGGGGCCATTTAAAAGGCATGAGGAGCAGCATCATTAAAAAAGGATGGGACGGAAAAAGCATCAACAAAATACAATCGTACACAAAGTGCAAAATGTGTTTAAGTTAAAAAAAATATATATATTAAGTGCAACTAGATTTGTGAAAGGTATCAATGTACAATCTGTCTTCAGTTTACTACCAAACTAACTGCATCGCTAAATTCACCCATACATGTGTTGGAGTTTGTGTAGAGGTGTGCACTTTCTCCTGTCGTTTATTTTGGTAGGTTACATACTTAGTGTTTAGTTGCCTACGCATCTTTCAGGCCCCACTTTGTGCATACGCAACATTGATGAGGCCCCTAGTGCCAAGTTCTGCATTTTCATTAGTTGCCCAGGGTCTGGCAGTGTTTAAAGGCAGGTTCAGGTGAGGACTATTAGTTCTCTGGCTGTCTGCCTACCAAAGCAGCAGCAGTTATTTTAAAAGATGGCTGCGCTGCATCGAAATCTGGTCTTGGTCCAGAGTAAATCTGGTCTCACTGGGTCAATCTTGTAGCCATGACTTCATCAGCAATGTCACAGCAGGATCCAGAATGCACAGATGTGGCCATGGATGGCCAAGCTTTCTTTGCAAGCGTGCAGATGGATGCTTTTTGCTGCTGTCTTTCAGCTGAGGTTTCAGAATATTTGCTACATTCAGCTTTGTCCTCAGAAGTTTCTATTCCTCCAGTTGATGTTTATCTTCAAAATATTTGAACAGAGCAGAATTGTGTACTTTTTGATCTTTAATGTATTTGTCGAGGGAGACACTTTGATTTTGAATGGTTGTGTGGCAATGCACTTGCAAAGTTTTGCAAGGTTTTTACCCAACTTGTTAGTTTCATAGCTTATTTTCTCTGGCACTTCAGAAGCCAGTGTTACTCAGTGTAACACACCTTTTGTCTGTGTGTGTATACGCACATAATTTTCAGCAGTATATATATATATATATATATATATATATATATATGTTCTTTTATACTCCCCCGTTGGCGCCGGCGACAACTGCCGCATTGTGCTGTGAGACATGTTGGCGACAGGGCCGCAACACGCAATACAGGCCACACGTCCAAAATTGTTGCTGCGTATACAATGCCGCACGCACTCGCTCTCGTGATCGGTCCGTTATGTCACATGTTGCAATGACGTACAGTTTAACCCCGGCTCGGCCGGGCAATTTATTGCCACGGAGGAGAGGATCCACCCCGCAGCTTGTTGCTGCTGCAAAGCAAACTAGTTTGGCAGTGCAGTGGGTGCTATGTCACGTATGGGTGTGTAAAGAAGCTACACACGCACGTACCACCGTCGCCGCCACCTTCCAGATCATTTTCGCAATACAATTAAAGTCATCGCCTAGTCATATAGTTGCCTTTGTTGCAGCAGGCACGAGATCCATTGTTGTCGCTGTCTTTTTGATCGTTGCTCGACAGTAAAAACGCCGACTGGAATTGGCCATAAAAGACAGAGGAAATCCCGTCAGTAGCCGTAGCAACGCCGACCGACTTGGAATGAAACTAACACATTTTCAAAACAACGTGTGTGGGTTGTGCGCGAGTATACATATGCAAATTCTTGCGCAAAGTATGTGACCTATCAAAAAAAAACTCCCCCCAAAATTGAGGGGGAAAAAGTGTGCACATTTACGGACGCTTTAACCTATCCGTACGCACATTTTGGGGACAAGAAAATTCAGCGATGCAGTCGGTGAGGTAGTGAATTGAAGATCATGCCTCTGACACGCATCCAGTTTCACTTAGAATCAAGCGTACATCGCGCAGATTATACTTATAGATTTAGCACTTCATGTCTCTGTCCTTTTATAGAGACGCTGCTCATGCTTTTTAATGTGCCCTTCTGGGATACAGTGTTTTTGATTGCAAAATCACGTATTTGTTCGATGTGGTATGGTGCTGGGGTGGTCTGAGAAGCTTCCTTCAGCAACTCTCTTATCTCGTAACTCTTGAGGAATAAGCAAAGGACACAAAACCAGTCTAGTCTTTTATCATCACTTTTGCATTTATTGTATATTGTCAATGAAAGACTGAACAGTGCTTCAATTTCCTGATCGTAGGCATCGATGACTCAAGTTGCAACAGTATGTCACACAAAAAACAACAACTGGGGTGGCTTTGGATTTACTTAATTCGGACGGTTGCATATGCATAAAAATATCCGACGGATAGCTGACGTAATTGACCACTCTTAAAAATATTTAAATATAGTGTAACGAATTGGGTTATCCTTGTTGTGATTTGTGTTTTGCTGATCGAGGTGTTCCCGAGGTTCCTGAATGCTCGCTGGATGGGAGATGTGTGCGAGTGATGGAGGAGTGAGCGGACGGCGAAAAGGAAGAGAGATCCGTGCGTTAGCCCCCCAGTTACCACGGTAGCCGTGTTGGAATAATGAAAAGGGAGATAATTAAGCTACCTCTGATGTCGTGTCTTTGTAAGACGTTGCAATATCTTCGTTTTACACACATTTATCACGTGCAACCGATGTACATGTCCGAATTAAATAAATCCAATTGATTTTTTTCCCAGTAACTGATGGTGTTGCTGCGCAGTCCACCTGCAGCGCGGCTACACTTGCTCGGTCGAGCTTGGGGTTCGAAGCCGCATTCACGCGTGAGTCACCGGTTGGGAACTAAATTGCGCTGATTGCTGAGCTAAAACATCCCGGCCACCCATGAAGCAGCCACCACTTTTTTCTCTAGATTTTTGTAGATTTTTACTGTAATATACACAAGTTTATCACATTTTAACCATACGCGCAACCAATGTACACCAATTACGTAAATTGAATACGCTACTTTTTTCAGTGTAGCAACATTTGCATTCCCTAGTTGTGTCCCTCTGTCTGAGCGCACACCTGCGCCTGCCATCCATAACGATGGAGCAGCAATTTCCTGATGGTTCGCACCATCGCAGTTGTATAATCATCTCCGTTTAAGTCAGAGTAGGCTCGGCAGGATAAAAATAAATATTTACTTACAACACAATATTGCAGCATGTTAGAAAAATAAGAAATACAAAATAATATATGCAATCCCCAAATGAATATACAAAAATGAAGATATCAATTGACAACTAAATCATATGATACATTTGCATTGGAAGCCCCAGCAGGAACGCTGTGCACTGCGCACGTTCGGTCTGCACGGAGGGAAGAAAAGGAAGGCGAAGAAGAGTGAGACGAAGAAGAAGGAGCGCTGGCGTTTGATCGTGGGAAATTTGAAACCTGAATGCCGCAGTAGCTTCATTCGCGCACATCGGAGAGGGGGAGCTTTTGCTTGGTAGAAGATGACGACTGCCAAAACAAAGAAAAAAAGGTTTCAAGTGGGCGACACCCCCCCTCGTGCAGCCCGTATCATGCAGAAAGAAAGATGAATGTAAAGAAAGAGCGCGAGGGGACTCACAGTCTCCGGGAGGGAGATTCTTGACCCCGTCGTCCAGAATGGTGCTGTTGAGGTCGGATGGCAGCTGAGCTAGGAATCCGAGGGAGCATTTCGGACCACAGCCCTAGTGTCTGATGCAACAGCAGACGTCTCTGACTGCCAGAGCGCGGTGATGGGAGCAGGAGAATCATTCGCCAGAGCGGCAAATCGACTTTCCAGGACCAGTTGGGGGCGGGGGGATAGTTCTCTGCTCTTATGGCCGTGGGACACCACCTCGACCCAGGTGGTACCATGTAGTGGTGTTGAGCAGGATGGCCCCGGGCAGGCAACTGGATCCCATCCCACCGTGTCCATCAGGGGAGACTCAGTCATCAGCATCGCTGTCAGGATCCTGCTAGAGTGCCCATCCAATGATAACGACGGAGAGTTGGGGGAGACGGGTCATGAAGCAAGAGATGATTGACATCTGACAGATGATGAACATCCTCTCTCAGGTCAGAGAGGGTTTTTTTTTAATTTATTTTAGTTCAGTTTCAGTTTTATTTGCCATTTCCAGCAAGCTTTTCAGTTCATCGCTGTGATCTGGCATTTAGATGCACTAGCCCCAGGCGAGGCTGTTGCCAATGTATGCTAGCTGGTCGGCTTGGTCAGAGTGTGTCCATAATCCCCCAAAAATTCACTGCATACAAAAATTAAAAACAAAATAGGTTTTTACTTCTTTGACACGATAAAAGTGTGAACTACGACATTTCGACTCTACGACACCCGTGCCTCTTCTGCCTTTTTGCCCTAGCACCACACTGATTACGTTTACATGCAGTCAATATTCGGGCCAAAATTCAGATTTCTGAAACATTTGGAGTTAAAGTAAAAAGTATATTTACCTGATGTTTCCTCCTCATGTCGTATAATTTGAAGGCTATTAAATTTGAAAGGTCGTCATTTAACCCACCATGCACGTAGACCCACCTTTTGAAATCACATTTTTATTAATGAACTGGTCTTTCTTTCAAACAGTATAAAATTAACGTTACTAACCAGGGCCAAGCTAACGAAATGGTAATCATTTAGCTTTACCTCAATATGTTTTCCCAGATAAGGCCATGGCTGGCCTGAGATAGAGCTAGGAGTTGGGAAGTCCGGGATCGGGTGTAACCCTTCAAATGATTGCCGTCTGATTAATTTTTTACTCATCATGCATCATGTAAAACAAAAGTAACAACCCTGTTTTGAAAATGTATCGAGTAAAACGTACAGATAGTGATAAAATGTAATGGATTAAAGTAAAAAATATTCTAAAAAATAAATACTACGTGAATTACAAAGTACTCGAAAAAACGATTCAAGCACAGTAACGAAGTATAAATACGCGCGTTACACGTTCATGCATCCAGTTCCTGGCGTAGCTGCTAACACGTGACATTCCGTGTTCATTTCTCCCGTTATGTACCTCATTGGTTTGCGTTGTCAGCGGCGACACGCGTGGTCAAGAATAAAAAAGACAAAAAGGCAATATAGAATTTTTATAAATACTTCGTTCCTGTACTTGAGTAGTTTTTTTCCAGTACTTTGTAATTCACTGTATAAGTATGAATATAGATAGAGTTTTTATACCTTTCAAATTTTGAGCTGCACAAAGACAGTATCAATACAATTTGCCAGTCAATACGTAATTAGCCTTGGCCAAGTGCTTATAATTGTAAGATTCAGTGAATTGAATTTGATAGACATTCATTATTCAAATGAGCTATGTAATATTTAAATCCTGATAGCAATAAATAATTAAATACATGATCAATTATGTATACATTTGTCAGAACTAAATGCAGTATTTCTATAGCCTTTGTCCACATGGAGCCTGGATGAAGACGCTATAATTAAGAGGCTAAGATGATTTTGTTTGAGGCTTTAAACGTCAATCAGGGCACATTCAGTCGATGCAAACTCATTTGGCTGTATAGATTCCAGCGGTTTAACCAAAACACGCTTCTAGTCTTGCACTTGCACCAGAACAGCTCCTGCAGCTGCATCCATTCTGAAAGCACCACATTGTGCACACGCCATGTGCCACTGCTATTTAGAACTTCATTATTGCACTATCACTGAGATTAATTATGCAGAAAATTCCTATTTTCTTCCCCTCACTCATCAGGGAGATGTAAGGCAGCAAATGGCACAGGTGTGTTTTCAGTGTGTTCCTGTCAGGGTTGCGTGGTTGAGGACCCAAATGCAGGGAGGCAGGAATGCAAGGTAGGGATACAGGGTGTACTGAACAGAATAATTTATTAACAAAAACACCAGCAGAGGTACTGTGGAAAAACTAAATTGAAGGCACTAACAAATCTTGAAAAGACCAAAACTCAAAGTATCAACAAATCTCCAGGAAACAAAACACACCACTAAGCGAAAACAAAACAATGTCACAATGGCAACGATCCGACAAAGATTGACAGAAACTAATGAACTAAATACAAGCAAACTGACGAGAGAACAAGGAACACTTGGACAAGACACAAAGGGTAGAAGGGAGCTGATTGGTTAACACAAGGGACCAGAACAGGGGTAAACAAAACATAACGAGGAAAAAAAATGGCACGTGGAAACAAAACCAAATGTAATCCAAACAAAAAACTGAATCATGACAGTTCCCTTAGAGCCACATGTTTGAAATGCTTGTGAAGTCTAATACAGGAAGAATTTTATTTAATCCAGGATTTTTTTTTCAAAATTTACATGACCCGTTTGGCCAACCTGTGCTATCTCATCCAGTGGAATATATTATTGAATATATGTGAATTGTCCACTTATAAAAGTGCAGCTGCACATTTTCACTTTGTCTCTGCTTTGTCCATTAGACTGGCAGATCAAAGAGTCATTCCACAGAACGTTTCTACTGCTCCACAGTCCATTGGCTGCTTGACTGACACCACTCGGTCCTATACAGCAGCTCAGCCATATAGGCCACAGATGTCAAACTCAAGGCCCTGGGGGCAGATCCTGCCTGTGACATCATTTTACGTGGCCCACCAAAGTAAATGATGTGTGTCAACTTCATGTTTCTTGCAAATTATCTTCACTTTAAAAACCCTGAGAAGATGTTACAAGATATTTTGTCACCGACCCCCACCCAGCACCTTTAAAATACATGGATAGATAGTTGAGGAAATAATTGACTGGCTTCTGATTTAAAAAGTTGTTATCTATCAATTTGTTGTGTATATGTGATAATATAAAGGCAATCCACATTTTATATGGGTTCACAGGCATAACTGCCCTCCGAGGGAAACCATAACTACAAGGTGACCCACGACAAAAATGAGTTTGACACCCCTGATATAGAGCCAAACTATAAAGCTTTTGGTACAAAGTTTTAGTCCAGTGATTGAAGCCACACCTATCATCGAGTCAACAAAGTGTTGGTCACTTATCATACTCAGCCTCAATTCATCAAGACTTAATATGGAAGAAAATGGTAAAAACTGACTTAATTGGACTTGAATCACCCATTCTTCCACAGACAACTGTAGCAATAGAACTGACTTCAATTACATAATTCAATAATTAATTTAGAGCTATGACTACACTTAAACCCACATATTGTTGTCCACATAATGTATCTGGGATGCAAATGATAGAGTCTCACACACATCGCTGCCTTAACCTTTTGACTCCTCATATTTGTGAACAAGTCAAGTTGGCATCTGATCACCAGCAATACAGAATCTGGGCAATGGGAACACAATTCAAAAGGCTCCTGAATAAATAAGGAGAAAAAGCATCATAGGCTGTTTTTCCCCCTTTGCTGGCATCCCTCGAGTAAAGCAGCTTGTTATCCAGCAAATCTTGATGTATTCGAATTAAATCAAAGTACGTAAACTGAAATGGAATTAAGTGCAATCCAGCAATAATTTTCTGAGGTCATTGCATACCACAGGAGAATATCTTGTGCACAGTATGAGGGTGAATGGAAGCCTACCAAGCATCTTCCTCTGAGACAAGGAAAGAGATGAAGATAAACGCCATGCTATTTTTACAGCATAACTCCACACGCTTTGTTATGACAAATGCCCATCTCTGTGCGAGAAAAAGGTGTCCCACTGGGACCATGTGTGGTCTTTCTTGACTTCTTTGATCTCGACAGTGACAAAGTGAAAGCAAAGACAGATCCCCTCCTAACAGAGTTAAATAAAACTAGGTCTGTGTTGAGCTCATTTGCAGCATAGTGGTTTGTAGTGTGTGTGCACATCAGTGAGTGTGCACATTTGTGCTTGTGAGAAAAGCTGGGCAGTCAAGGAGACACCTTATAAATGATTAAAACAGCCCGGAAAGAATATACAAGCGTGTTTGCAACTCTGAACTTCCGAGTGATCGACCAGAAAGTGGGTATTAATCCCATGAGCTGTGCATTTGACACTGCTGACTCTCAATGCCAACCTCAATTTCCGAAAGGCATCCTGGAAGCAATCTGGAGATGTTCCAACACTCTTGTCTCTTGTTAATTCTCATGGTATTCCTATTGATTAGTCCAGTTTACAAGGCTCCTTCTGCATTTGCTGTAGCCTTTCCCAGGGATTATTGGATTTGGACAGGCTTGTTTGGTTTTCCGTGACTTAAAGTCACATTAGGCTTAGGTTTATTGATATTATGATTGAAGTGAACAATTGCACAATGATGTACAATTTCTGGTTACACTGTTTAGGTTCCATGACTGGCTGAGAACCAAATACTGCATCTTGTATTATGTACAGTACCAGAGATGCGTAGTAACGTGCTAAATTTACAGTTACTCAGATAAATTTTTGCATAAATTGTACCTTGAGGGTAAGAGCTGGGTCGACATGGCTCAGTGGCAGAGTGGTCATCTCCCAACCCAGAGGTTGGGGGTTCAATCCCCGGCCATTGTGAGCATGTGAGTAGGTGAATGAGAGAATGTGAAATGGTTTGAGTACCAAAGGTAGAAAAGCGCTATACAAGTGACAGCCCATTTACCAGACTAGTTGTAATGCAACTTTTTACATTTACTTGAGTATTTAGGTTTTGAAGAAACAGTACTTTTACTCTGCTACATTAAGCTTGAGTCCTCTCGCTACTTGTATTTATCCATCAATAATTGCTTGTTGTGATGTATTCGGTTTCGTCTTATCAAATAGACGTCTTCCTTGTATGCTAACCGCTGGTAATGGTTGACTTAATTTCACCAATCAAATGGCATAGGCAGTTAGTTACATGATTGCACAAGTCACTCGTAAATGGACGATTGCTGAGCGGCGCGCGTCTGTGTTAACATTTTAGACTACGAAAAACTATAGCTTTATTCTGGATTGCTTGTCTCTGCCTGACGAATCATAGAAATTTCGTCTGACTTCTGACTTGGGGGAGGGAGACTGCTTGCGGTGAGTTACATGTTTTTTTCATGTTGTTTTAGCTGTGCTTAGGCCAACATTAGTCCTATTTTATGGTCATAAGTAACTGTCAATCGGGCATCTTTTGGGGTAAATACTGTACTGTAGCCTCTAGAGACAGCACTCTCTCTCTTAATCTCTCTCGCACACCCACATTACAGTTGTTTTGTAATTACCCTGAAATGTAGCTACTAAATATACCTATACTTTAGGGGTGGGGGCGATATGGCAAAAATATCATATCACGATTTTTAAAAAATCAAATCACGATTTTATCACGATTTTTTATTTACATCGTTTGACTAATTTGCACATTTCTGACCATTTTCCTCATGTTAAACATATAAAACATATTTAAAATGTGAATAAAACTCTAAAAGAAAAAAATGACCTTTTAAGTCAGCTAAGCTTTCTGAACAGGTTTTAATTTGAATAGTGACAATTTTTTTATCAAAATGTGCAGTGAATGTAAACAAGGTAAGTCAGTGCCTCAGTTACTTCTATACACTGCTTGCTTGTTTTTTCATATGGAGTGCCCTTGTTAAATGACTGTGTTACCGTGGGTTGCGTTAGCTTGGAGCTAGCGACTGCCTCTGGCTACCATGTGTCTGATCTCCGTTTGCTTTGGCTGTCGGCGCTGACGTCGGAACCGAGTCCCTGCAAATATGCAAATAACTGGTTTGCGCTTTCTCCTCTGAGGAAAAGCCAAACCAAATCGACACTGTGGATGTGGAGTTTCTTTTCGGGACCAACTCTGCTTCATGGTGACTTTCCGGTTTCCGCTATAGCTTCCCGCTATACAAACAAACAGGGAGGCGGGGAGTGTCACATACGGTGCACTGTGCGTGCTGTGATTGGTTGCTCGGGTATACGCGTCAGCGGTTTTGCGCCGCCATAGAGCTAAACTGTTTAGAACGTGCCATGTAGACGATCAAACGATCTTCATCAAAGAATTCATCAAATGCTTTATCAGTGTGATTTTCTCTATGAATAGTATCCCAATTTTGTCCTATGACGTTATTATGAGTTATTAGTAATAGCTCATTATTGGATAATTGTATGGCCTCCTTTGTACTAAACCTTCTGTGCAGAGGTATCTGGCCTTGTTCGTTTTTTATGTAGTTATCATTATAAACTGAAAAGCAGAAGATGAAGGTAAAAAGCTCAACTCAACCACAGAAGAAAATTATGAGTAAATGATAAACAGCCAGCTAGCATTGGGAAGAAAGGCTACACACACTCTTTACACTTGTTGAGAGATTGCGCCTGTAATCACTGCACATTTTACTGAATGTTAACAAATAGTGGACATCTATGCTATTCTCCAGAGAAAAACAAACATGTTACATGCCTCATATGTTTTGCAAATGAGTCCTTACTGTACTGATGAAGGTTGACTTTGGAGACATTCTTCACAAAGAAAACATGACAAAAAAATACAACTCTCCCAAGGGACTCTGCGACACCACAGCTAGGACGGACAAATCGTATTTGTTAGGGAGCGTCAAGCGAACACAGTTTCTGACCCATTATACTTTCTTGTGAAGGAAACTTTGTGTCATACACTAGGCTTAACATGCACATCTCCCCTTAAAGGACACATTGATCATGAAAATGAAGCCTGGGCATATTTATTTATCGGCCAGACTCTACCATTCAAGAAGGCTCAACATTTGCTTTCCTGGTTGTCACTGTGTCTCCAGGGAGCAGTGCGCCTTTCACTTTCAGGCGGCCTGCAGTCTCTCCGGTTAAATGCAAAGAATAAGGGAGAAATTTGACAGCTAATCAATTAAAAACCTAAGATTAAAAAATATGCCTAAAAATTGTTTTGTTTTTTTAACACCGGTAATACTCCGCTGCCACTTTGAAATCACTTTGTTTTGTTCTACTGAATTGAATTTTTGCACCATTGAAAATATGTACCGGTATTATCCATATTAGACGGCAGCAACTACAGCAGTGTATTACTTGTAATTTAATTGGTTTTGCTGTCCTCAATGAAAATTAGGACGAAATATCTTTGTCAATGAGCGTTTATTGCGTGAGGGAGACACAATGAAAATTTTGGCCACATGACCGTAACCATAACTAAATCTGTAATGCCATATTCTTGATGAATAAAAACGAGACTAAATGCAGTTTACAAAATGAAAACTATGCTAAAATGTCTCTTGATTTTCATCGACCAAAACGAGACGGGACAATATTGCGAATGTCACAAAATGTCATGTATTAATTCTGTTACCTGTGTTCCGACGCGGGCGGCACGGTGGTCGATTGGTTAGCACGTCTGCCTCACAGTTCAGAGGTCATGGGTTCTCCCCGTGCCTACGTGGGTTTTCTCCGGGTACTCCGGTTTCCTCCCACATTCCAAAAACATGCATGGTAAGTTGATTGGACTCTCTAAATTGCCCCGAGGTGTGCTTGTGAGTGCGGATGTTTGTCTCTGTGTGCCCTGCGATTGGCTGGCAACCAATTCAGGGTGTCCCCCAGCCTACTGCCCGAATACAACTGGGATAGGCTCCAGAACGCCTGCGACCCTTGTGAGGATAAGCGGTATCGATAATGGATGGGATGGATGTGTTCCGACGTCTTTTCCTCAACCCTGACTATCAGTAATATTTGGATCAGAAGAAGAATATTCTTCAGAAGAAGAATAAGCTGGGATAGAACTTGATACGCACAATTTAACACAAAGAAAGTGCCCAATGTCCGACCAGCCGGGGATTGTCCAAACGACATATGGACACACGTTCATTACATAGATGCGGAGAAGAAAACTGAATGAGTTGTGGAGAAATCAAAGATGGGGAAATGCGGCCACAATAATTCCAGGGGAATAAAAACATAAATCAGAAGAGAAATCTCAAATCATTCCATAATTAAATTGAGCTACATCAAGACATGAATGTAATGTTAGTTTCTATTTTAGAAAGCTTATGCCAAATGATGAGGCTGTGGTTAATGTTTTACATTTTACGCTAATTGTAGACGTTAGCTGAAATCCCCTGATGAGACAAACACGTACAGAGCACGTATAAATGGATTTATTGTGAGAGAGTGAAAAATGGGTCCGGGTGCGTGTGCGTGCGTGTGTTTGTGGCATTGTGATGCTATTTTATTTAAATGGATGCGTGTGTGCCTCTAGAGGTGGGCATTCCATCAGTCATGACAGAAGGTCCGCCAGTTTGTCGCTGACGGACGCCGGTTTTGCTGAGGATTGATGAATGTGTGGGAAATTTGTAAAAAGTGATGGCCTCAGCACTAACGGAAGTGGTTTTTCTTCCGTCAGTGTAATCGGCACTAACCGGGTCAAGTACCAACAAACCTCTCAGTCCATCACTGACGTACGCCCGTTTTGCTGACGAGTGACAGAAACAGGCCCCCGTCTGTCTTGTGGGTTTGGTCGCGGCGCTGAATACAAGCAGGGTTGCTTATATTTACTATATATGGAAACGCTTTCCTGTACAGTAGATGGCGGTATGCACCAAAAAGATGTAATCCACCAATGAACCATGAAGAAGGAGACGAAACTTTAAATTGCAACTTTTGGGCATTTTAGCAGTCAAAACAACTGCAGGTAGCCACCAGCGTGCTGTATAAGTGTACGTGAGGGTATGTGTGTAAAGCTTGTAAAGGACTCTTACCCTTTTGTCTGCAATCCAAAGCGCACGCAAAAAACTTGTCTACAAACACCAGAGAGGCAGCCGGCACAACGGTGATCAGAGACTCTTGCAGTTCAAAGTAATGATTTGTACTAGAGCTACTGTAGACACGGACTGGTTGCCTAGCTACGTGTGGTCTGTTAACCATTTAACTCCTGGTTTCTAATAGTTCTTCATGCCTTTGGTAAATTGTTATGTGGTGAGATTGTATCTCAAATATATCTTTGGAGATGACATTTGAATATTGAGTGCATTAACTTCAATCAAATCTTGCTTTTTGAGGAATCTTAAAATGGTAATTGCAAGATACATTAATTTAAATATGATTTTTTTTTAACTTCTTATTCAAGCATTTCACTGTTTTGAATGCTAAGCAACTCATAATTGGTGTAGCTGTCACTGTCATAAGATTTGACCAGTAAAATGTGATGAGGATTATAAAGTAACTCGTGTTAAAAAATAAGTCCTGTTTAGATAGATTAAGTTGATTGGTATGAATTAAAAATAGTTTCTCAAATAAACGACACTTGATGAGTATGATTAAATGTCATCATTTTGGGCGCCTGGTTTTACAATTTAAAATTCAATTCAGACAGGTTGGTGTTTGCATTATGAATTTATTCAGGCTGTTGTTTGTTACTTCTTTAGCTGCCAGCAACCACCGTCGTGACGTGCTGCATCTCAGTCACGACGGTGGTTGCTATCAGCTAAAAGCTATCTTGGTTGAACCAGCCCCACCAGGATTTGACGGGCATTTTTTATGATTGAAGATCGTTGTCTAAAATGCCGGATTTAGTGGGCAATTTTCATAAAAGTTGCAATAAAAATTGCGATAAAGGTTTTTTTTTTGCGCAAAACCTAATTTGTTTACAATTAAGAAAAAATTTCTACAAAATTTAAGTTACAAAAGATGTTTTAACAAGCAACAGTTAATTTACGAATGTGTATATTCTTTATTGAAAAAGGATATTAGCACACATTTCCTCTCAGCTTCTGGAGTTGAATCAAATATGACGGCAACAGTCTTTTTCTCAATGTGGCTCCTCAGTGCTTCTTCTTTCTGGTATACTGCAGCTAAATGTATAGTTTTTTAAGCTGATGAGCTAGAATGGCTCCTCCTTTGATGACTTTCTCTTTTGGGGATCATCTCATAGCTGGGTGGTCACTTTGAAACGTCACACCACCAAACACACCAACAATACATCATCTTCATTTTGGCTCCAACGCCTTCACAAAAGACCTTCTTTCTGGTTTAAAGCCATGAGTGATGCAGTAAATAAAACAATGGTCCAACTAACCGCGTCTAAGACGCATATTAAAATGAAACGTTACCTGACGACACATGTGAGTCAACTTAATCCAGCGAACCTTACTTACAGTTTTCACTCGTTATTGCTTAAAAAAGGCTGCAATCAGCAGACGGCCGTGGCGCATACACCTCCGCCGTGAAATAGTGCTTTATTTGAGTATTTTATTAAATTGGCTAGAACTGCATAAAAATTACAGACGAAGTAGGGACGGACCAATAGAATCAATTTGTGATTAAAAAAAAATATATATATATATATATATATATATATATATATATATGCCGACCATATTTGGACGTCCAAGATTTCCGGCCGACAGTCACTATGTAATTTTAATATTTTGAGGTCACAATAATCTTACAATTTACAACTACAATTAAACAATAGAATACACAAATAAAATATTTTGTTAAGATATTGTGCAGTTGGGGTGTGGCTGGTAGCAAGCGTGTCAGAAGGCAGCCACGCATGCTGGCTGTTTCCTGTGCAGTCAAACGTCTCTGAGGAAGGTGAATGCTGATCACCGAAATTGCACAAGGTCTGAAGAAAGAAGTTAAAAACTTTGACTTAAGAAGACATGATACACGTTTTTGAGACAAATACCATACTGTAACAAATTGGGTTATCTGTGTTGTGGTGACATTTGTGTTTAGCTAAGTTGTGTTGTTTCCGAGGTTCCTGAATGTATCGCGCGACTCGCTGGATTGGAGGGTGCGCAAGTGAGAGGAGTGAGCCAGACGGCGAAGGACTAAAGATCCGTGTATACTTATGATGGAGCTGTTGCACTTTAGTTGGCGTCGACTGTGGCCCACATTAGCCATGTTGGAATATTAAAACGGAAGATAACTAAGATTCGTCTGACGCCGTGCCTTTGGAAGACGTTACAATACACTTCAATCGGACACTTATAGTTTATTTTCCCAAGCCACACAGAGCCGCAACATAAGGATGAAAGAGTCGCATGCCCAGTTCTGCTAAACACATGCTACAGTATTATCATATAGTCATTAGATGTTAGCAAGCATGCTAACCTGGAGAGTGAACATAATGGTGCAAAATTATGGCTCTTAAAAAGGGATGCTCGATTTGAAGGCAGAACTTTTTCAAGAACATGTATGCTGAAGTAGAGAACAGTACAGCTCAGTCGAAAACACATCCCCAAGATGTGTGTAGATGATGACAATAATGAGGGAAGCCACTCTCATGCGCTTTGTTTACGGTTGACCTTTAGGCCTGCCAGTGAGCTCACAACCGCTCCTTTGTATCCTGCACTCGTGTCCGTTTGCCTGACAGTCTTCTCTCGACTCATCTAGCTCGCATGTTTTGCCTGACCATTGAAAACATGATTATGTGAGTGTAGCTTGGTTTGCAAGCTCCTCTGTTTGAATTTACATTGTTGTTGTAACTTCTTATTCTGGCCACTGTCACGCTCTAGGATATGCATTCAGTCGACTCATTCTTTTGATTTGTGTTTATGTGGCGATTGGAGTGGATAGAACTTTTTAGCTTCAGGTACAGATAGAGGGAAGATATTAAAAAGAAGTCCTATCTACTACTCATACCTCCACTTTCTGACAAGTGCATTCTCTGTGTTGCTTTTGGAAATCGAATGGCTCCAGACGTGATGGACAGAAACTGTATAAAATAATAATAATTACATTAATAACAACTGAGGAAATTCTTTCTGATTTAATTGTCTTTATTTTACTGCCCTTGCGCTTTAAATATGAAGCCTGGGAAACCTTTTAAGTGTTGCAAAAACACACAATGGTACTCTGACTAAATTTATCTTTTTTGGACAGGAGCTGTTTTCAATTTGTGGAATAACCCCTGTCCTCTCTACATCAAACACTTTGACTATGTAATTTGGTGCTATGCCAGTACATGACGCTGCCTTTGCATTCTTCTTGATCTAGATGCAAATTGGCTTGCCTATGCAGCAAAAACTGGAAGGTGATTGGTACTTATAGTGGTCCCTGTAGAGGCTTGCCTTCAAAATGTCACTTCTATGACTAAGGCAGACTGGTTGTTTCCTCTTTTAGAGGAGAGAGTATGCAAGTTGGCCAAGTTTCAGAAAGTTTTTATGTTCTCATTAGTATGAGCCTATAAATTTGCCCAAGGAATGATACCTACAGTTTCAAAAAAACATCCCCGAAACCCTTGGTCGTGCAACTGAGTCAGAAAATTCACTAGTGACTGAGTTTTGCTTCAGTCAAAACCCAGTTACATAGAGCAGTTCTCAAATAACTGAGGCTGGCAGATGAGGAGAGCAATGAATCTGGCATGGCTCACTGGCTAAGTGAGGTGTTTCAAACATCTGTGTCATCTTCAGACCTTCAACAAAAAGGCATCGGGATAGGAAAAATCTAACGTGAGCTTTTTTAATTATGTAAAAGCCTGTGAGGAGCTGCGTTTTGCTCAGAAACAGCTAGTGATTTACTAATTTTCTTGGAAATACTGTTCTGCATGCTTTTGTTGCTCTGTCTTGAAATAGAAACCATCAAGTCGCTGTTTGTTTTTCCAGGGTCAGACTGCTATGACGCCCAGTGTTATTTTGATTTGTGCATCTGTGCCTTTTATCACTGAGGCATTTCTCCTGACGCAGACAAAACAGGACTCCCCTCAGACCAATTATTTTACCGCTCTTATTGGCAGTGCAGCTTCACTATTAGCGTGGCGTTTTGCATGAAGCTAACGTACCACATAACGCCCTCTGTTAGCCCGGCTGTGCGCGCGCATCAAAGTGTGCCTTTAAAGGCACTGCGCCAGCGTCATCTTCCAAAGTCTTCACAATGAAAGCTCTGTCTCCAGAGGAAGCCTGTCCACTTCCAGCAGCAAGGCCAAATAAGTGGGACAGCAGTGGTGTGATTAGGTAAATAAAAAATGAGCAAAGGGAGATGTCGCGGGAGGCATGGTGAGTGTGCACCCGCGCCTGATGAAATTGGCAATGGGAAGACAGACGCTGTTTTATTGGGAGGTGATTCTGTCCCAAATTGCACCAACTTCAGATGTGCGTTGGCCTAAATTGAGTGCACAGTGCCAACAGCCACCGACCCACTGGTGTGTTTCTGAAATTGTGTCTTTTCACTTAGCACATGTACAAAATATAGAGAAAATAGTCACTTATTCACAAAAAACACAGAAAAAAAACATATTTCCCCCATAAACAGTTTGTTCAGGTTCATGTTGAAGGTTAATGCTTTTACTGCTTGCTAAAAGCGCTGTGAGCAACTTAGTCACCTTCCTTTGTTAATCCTGCACTCCCTAAAACTCTGAGACGGCGCCATAAAGCAAAGTGCAGTGTCTTTATGCACCTACAGGGTATTTGCAGGGATGGATGTGTTGGTGTTCCCATGTATTAATGTTGTGCCATAAAGTTTACATCATGGTTTCTTGCGTTTAACAGGCTCTATGCTGCGCCAGACCGTAAAGATAACAGCCACAGTCCATCATTTGAGCAAAGATGTGTTTAAAGAGGAGTCAGGAAACTACAAATAACATTAATCCCAAACGGGAATAGACTTTCTTATTGCCTTTCTATATTTTCTTTATCTTTGTTTGTTCTATATCTGTTCCTTGCAGCCCCTCTTTTTTTACCTCAATCCTGCTCAATTTCACTTTTCTTTGTTAGGCACTTTTTCCCTCCCAAACTCAGCCTTTAATTCCTTTTCTCTCCTGTACAATCCATCCTATTCTCCCACCCACTGAAAATAGCCTTTAACCAAAGTGAATGGGGAAATGAGCTCAGTGAGAAATAGGACTGTTACCATTTCTGTACGGTCGAACAAAGAAGTGCAGCCGCAAATTAACAGTTTGCACAAGTACAGTGACCCCCCATGTATTTTTCAATAAGGGAAGCTCAGTAGTTCGTCAGGTAGTGCAGTCCAATGTGTGGGCGCAGCTGATGCTTTAGAAATGACCAGCACTGATCATGACACTGGAATAAATTGTCCTAATGCATGTTGTACTGTATCACTATTATCACACAAAGATTGACCAAGACCAGTAAGAAAGTGCAGTGGTGCATCAGCATTCCCACATTATTATTAGTGTTGTTTTTTACTCATCTCTGCATCATTGGGTTTAAATTTGAAACAACACACAAACTCCCAAAATGCACGTAAACAACCACAAACTGGTATAGAAAGGAAGTGATATTGTGCAGTGAAGTAAATAATTCAAAATAGTTAAACATTCAAATTAACGTGCCCGTTTAATTTGCCTCCGCTAACTTCCAATAATAGGTCTAATCTCTGCAATGCAGATCTGGCTGGTCTGGCATTATCTTCATTGCAGATCCTTCACATTCACTTGCACTTCGCCACGACAAAAACTGCACGCGGCAAATGTTTTTCAAGAAATGTATCCATTGTTTTAAAATACTTGTACAAAATGTTGCTAAAATCCATTTACTCCAGAGCCTGCCCTAAAATCCTTTTTAAAGTTACAGATCAGTGCAGAACACAGGTGGCAAATCAACCTCGTTTACCTGCCGATTGAGTAGAAGCACCTGTGGCTGAAGCCAAACAGTGGCAGGGTTCAGTCACTCATGCTAGTATTAAAAAAAAAAAAAAAAAAAGAGGGAGAGGGAGAAAGAGAAAGAAAGCGAGAGAACAATTAGGGCGTCGGAATGCATTTGTTGCTGTAATGGTTACCTTAGATTGCCTACTTTAACTTATCATATCGGTGGAGCAGACTTCACATCTCATGTTGTTAGCACCAGCATTTGTGCTAAGCTTATTGTTCAGAGTATTGTACATTACATGGACAAACTTCATAGCACACTTAAATGATCAGTTTTTCCCCTCCCAG